>NC_084560.2:35015420-35277920 GCF_033978685.3 Nerophis lumbriciformis
GGCTGAGCTGGCAGCGTTCCTTCCAAGGCAGAAGACAAGCAGGAGCGGCGTGCAGATAGGATTAAGGTTTTAATTATTTTAAGGCAGGATCAAAAATACAAAACTGAGGACGCTAACAAGCGTGGAGCTAAAACAACCAAAAGGTCACCAAGGGTGAACAAGCAGGGAATGCTATTGTGTAAACAAATCACTAGAGCGAGGAGAAAAACCAGGAGAACGTAAATGTTGCCTATAACTAATGCTGGGTGACAGGAAACTATAAAGGGGGGTGATTAACCAAAACACCTGGTGGGAACACTAATTGCAGAACTAAGACAGGTGAGGAGAATCAGTGCCCATGGAAACTAACAGAAAACAGGGAAAGTGTCAGGCTTGTCCCTGACAGTTTGACTGTGTTTTAGTTTTTTCTCTGTTTGTCTTAGTTTCCTGTCAGCGCTTTTATTTTGTCTTCATTTCCTGAGTGTCTCCCTGAGTGCTGCTTCCCCTCAGCTGTGGCTGATTGGCACCTGGCCACACCTGGTGTCAATCAGCCAGCTACTATTTAAACCTGCCTTCTCCTCCAGTCATTGCTGGATCATTGTCGTTCCTACCTGTCGTGTCGTTGTTTGCTGTATGCTGTCGTTGCTACCTGTGTGCGTTAAGCTTTCCCTGGATCCTGACTCCTGTTCCTGCTTCCTGGTTTCTGGTTCGTGTTTTCCTTTTCTTATTTTTGAACATTAAAACCATGTTTTCTCGTACAATGCCTTCCGCCTTCTCTGCATCTTGGGGTTCGGCACCTACAAACTCTGACAGAAAGAGGGTGCACACAGGAAACAGACTAAAACAGAAAAACTACCAAACCCAAATCATGCCATGACCCGGGTGACGGATCATGACAGGAGCCGCCAGGTGTTACCTGGTTTTGTGGGGTTGATGAAATCATCACTGATGACATCAGACCATATCAAATAACAGCTGTTTGTCTTCTGTTTAATTCATCTTGTCTTAGGTTGGTCAAATGTGAGGATTAGATAGCGTTAGTATCTTTGAGGTCCTTTATTTGACCACTATAACTTTAACTGTTTGAGGTGTCAAAATGTTGGATTTTGTATGTAAGCCACCTACTCAGTGGCCTAGTGGTTAGAGTGTCCGCCCTGAGATCGGTAGGTTGTGAGTTCAAACCGCGGCTGAGTCATACCAAAGACTATAAAAATGTGACCCATTACCTCCCTGCTTGGCACTCAGCATCAAGGGTTGGAATTGGTGGTTAAATCACCAAAAATGATTCCCGGGCGTGGCCACCGCTGCTGCCCACTGCTCCCCTCACCTCCCAGGGGGAGATCAAGGGTGATGGGTCAAATGCAGAGAATAATTTCGCCACACCTAGTGTGTGTGTGACAATCATTGGTACTTTAACTTTTTAACTTTAACTATGGGAAACTGTGGAGTATTCTGGGTAGTATTGGAAGCCCTATAAAAGAGCAGAAGGATTAAAAGTTTAAGTTAAAATACCAATGATTGTCACACACACACACTAGTTGTGGTAAAATGAACCTCTGCATTTGACCCATCCCCTTGTTCACACCCTGGGAGATGAGGGGAGCAGTGAGCAGCAGCGGTGGCCGCGCCCGAGAATCTTTTTGGTGATTTAAGCCCCAATTCCAACCCTTGATGCTGAGTGCCAAGCAGGGAGGTAAAGGGTCCCATTTTTATAGTATTTGGTATTGAGATGCGGCAGCCATTTTGTTGTGACCAATTCAGACATGCCGCTGTCAAATCACGTGCTTCATTTTATTGATTTGAATGGGTAGATTCTTTGCTTTGTACATTTTGATAGTTTAAGTTGCTACTTTTATTTGTGTTCTGTTTGCCAGGTGTTTAAGGCATGCTTTGTCAGTAAACACACCACACCTCCAACAAACTGAGAGTCTGTCCTTGGACACCAGGACATATGTGGGCTTGTCTCACATAAGGATTGTGAATGATAGGCAAAATCCCGTAAAAAGTGCGGCTCCACCCTTAAAGGATCTTCTGAATCATATTTAATTCTTTCAACCAGTACCTAAAAGAAACTTAGTGTATGTGGTAGGCTGGCTGGATCCCGGCTGGGTCCAGACTAAGTCTTGGTCTGGATCTGGAACACAGTACAGACTTTAGAGAAGCCCTGCAGTAGACCATTAGTGACTCTGCAAAAGTCCATTCAAAGAGGTCTTTCTGAAAAGGAAAAGTTATTCTCCTGCGTGTGTTCTCACGTGTCTTTGCAATATATTTTTGTCAGTATATCTTTTGCCGCACACTGAACAACTAAAAGGTTTTTCTCCTGTGTGTGTTCTCATGTGTGACAGCATCCTTCCCTTTCGGGAAAACTTTTTGCCACAGTTTGAGCAAATGTAAGGTTTTTCTCCAGAGTGTGTCCGCTTGTGTCGAGTCAAGTCAGACTGCGCCACAAAGTTTTTTGCACAAACTGTACAACTGAAAGGTTTTTCTCCTCTATGTCTTCTCATGTGTATTTGCATAGTATGTTTTTCGGAGAATATCTTAACGCAAAGTGAACAACTGAAAGGTTTTTCTCCTTGGTGTCTTCTCATGTGTATTTGCATATTATGTTTTTCTGAAAATAAATTACCGCAAACTGAACACCTGAAAGGTTTTTCTCCTGTGTGTGTCCTCATGTGTGACAACATGCTTACCCTTTGAGAAAACTTTCTGCCACAGTTTGAGCAGATGAAAGGTTTTTCTCCGGTGTGTGTCCGCATGTGTCGAGTCAAATCAGAGTTTGTAACAAAGGGTTTAGCGCAAACTGAACAACTGAAAGGTTTTTCTCCTGTATGTGTTCTCATATGTACTTGCATATTACGTTTTTGGAAGGATATTTTACCACAAACTGAACAAATGAAAGTTTTTTTCCCTGTATGTGTTTTCAAGTGTGATTCCATATTGACATTAACGTGTGACGTTGAGTCGTCACTATCTGACAGTGGAGCTAAGAGATTGTGTGCTTGTGATCCTCCACTGTGGTCTCCATCATCTTCTGTTGTCATGTGTTGTGATGAGCTGCTGCTTGGAGGCTCCACCTCTCTCTTCTCCTCACTTGGAGTGTGATGAAGCTGTGAGGACTCAGGTGGTTTGTCTTCATGTTCTTCAGTCTTCACAGAGACAACAATCAGTGGAAAGTTGGTGAGATCAGCCTCTTCCTGCCCTAGAAGACACTCTCCCTCCTGAGTGATGCAGAGTTCCTCCTCTTCCTCTTTAATGTGGGGGGGCTGTGGATCCTCCTGCTTCAAAGGAGAGCTCACCTTCAGCAACAAAGAGAGAGGTTCTTCTTGATGACCAATCAGCTGCTGGACGTCTGCAAGACGAATAAGAATTATTGTGAAATATGATTAAAGGGGAACATTATCACAATTTCAGAAGGGTTAAAACCATTAAAAATCAGTTCCCAGTGGCTTATTTTATTTTTCGAAGTTTTTTTCAAAATTTTACCCATCACGCAATATCCCTAAAAAAAGCTTCAAAGTGCCTGATTTTAACCATCGTTATATACACCCGTCCATTTTCCTGTGACGTCACACAGTGATGCCAATACAAACAAACATGGCGCATAGAACAGCAAGCTATAGCGACATTAGCTCGGATTCAGACTCGGATTTCAGCGGCTTAAGCGATTCAACAGATTACGCATGTATTAAAACGGATGGTTGTAGTGTGGAGGCAGGTAGCGAAAACGAAATTGAAGAAGAAACTGAAGCTATTGAGCCATATCGGTTTGAACCGTATGCAAGCGAAACCGACGAAAACGACACGACAGCCAGCGACACGGGAGAAAGCGAGGACGAATTCGGCGATCGCCTTCTAACCAACGATTGGTATGTGTTTGTTTGGCATTAAAGGAAACTAACAACTATGAACTAGGTTTACAGCATATGAAATACATTTGGCAACAACATGCACTTTGAGAGTGCAGACAGCCCAGTTTTCATCAATTAATATATTCTGTAGACATACCCTCATCCGCGCTCTTTTCCTGAAAGCTGATCTGTCCAGTTTTGGAGTTGATGTCAGCAGGCCAGGGAAGCTAGGGTCCATCTCTGTCGTAACATAGCTTTCGTCGGTAAAGTGTGCGGAACAAACGTCCAATTTCTTGCCACTTTCGCATCTTTGGGCCACTGGTGCAACTTGAATCCGTCCCTGTTCGTGTTGTTACACCCTCCGACAACACACCGACGAGGCATGATGTCTCCAAGGTACGGAAAACAGTCGAAAAAACGGAAAATAACAGAGCTGATTTGATTCGGTGTTTGTAATGTGTTTGAGAAAATGGCGGATTGCTTCCTGATGTGACGTCACATTGTGACGTCATCGCTCCGAGAGTGAATAGTAGAAAGGCGTTTAATTCGCCAAAATTCACCCATTTAGAGTTCGGAAATCGGTTAAAAAAATATATGGTCTTTTTTCTGCAACATCAAGGTATATATTGACGCTTACATAGGTCTGGTGATAATGTTCCCCTTTAACCAGCACAAGTCACTCCACTAACTTTTAGTCTCATCTGAAGCATACTTTCCAACCCTCCCGGATTTTCCGGGAGACTCCCGAAATTCAGCGCCTCTCCCGAAAACCTCCCGGGACAAATTTTCTCCCGAAAATCTCCCGAAATTCAGGCGGACCTGAGTGACGTGTCGACAGCCTGTTTTCACGTCCGCTTTCCCACAATATAAACAGTGTGCCTGCCCAATCACGTTATAACTGGAGAATGATCGAGGGCGAGTTGTTGGTTTCTTATGTGGGTTTATTGTTAGGCAGTTCCATTAACGTCCTCCCAGCGCGGCAACAACACACAACAACAGCAGTCACGTTTTCGTCTACCGTAAAGCAGTTAGTCTGCCGTAAACAGCAATGTTGTGACACTCTTAAACAGGACAATACTGCCATATACTGTACATGCATATGTGACAATAAAATCTAGGGCTTTTAGAGAGTGCAGTGCACAACTGCACACACAACAAGGAGACAAAGCAGAATGCATCATCAGAGAGAGCATGGTTAGAAAAATAGTGACAGAGAATAGAACAAGGATGGACAATTCAACCCTTAACTCAACAATGAGGAGTGTTATGTGGGTGTATATGTGTAAATAAATGAACACTGAAATTCAAGTATTTCTCTCATATATATATATATATATATATATATATATATATATATATATATATATATATATATATATATATATATATATATATATATATACATATATATGTATATATATAATAAAATAAATATTTATATATATAGCTAGAATTCACTGAAAGTCAAGTATTTCTTATGTATATACAGTGTTGGGACTAACGCGTTACTAAGTAACGCGTTACTGTAACGCCGTTAGTTTCGGCGGTAACTAGTAATCTAACGCGTTATTTTTTTATATCCAGTAACTCAGTTACCGTTACTACATGATGCGTTACTGCGTTATTTTACGTTATTTTTTAATGTAGTATCGGCTAGAAACAGAAGAAGTGTCGTCCTTCTGTCTCACAAGGAAAAGAAAAGGCGTGCTTTCCTCGACCGAGGAGCGGAGCGCAGGGGAGACGTTCCTCCAGGGCCTATGTACTTCGGGGCTAACACCCTTCACTTTACCCGGCAGTGGGTCTTTACAGCTCCGGACTCAAGGGTGAATGACGAGGCCGGCGGTTTGTTGCAATTTTGTGACTTTATTGGTGTCTTGCACGTAGCCATCCACCAAGCTAGAGCACCTGCACGCATTCACTCTGTTGCGCTCCCTCACCTCTCTCGCCCACTCACTCACTGACGTCACTCACCTCACATGCTGTCATTTCTTAAAGGGCCACACACACACACACACACACACACACGCTACTCTCATAACAACTAAAAAGACATCATGGCGAAGCCAGAAGTCGAGGTTCTTAACATGGAGACATTGTCACTACTTTTCTTTTGTCGAGCACAAAGAAAATAACATTTTAGTTAAATGTAAGTTGTGTCTTGGATCAAAGATCCCATCTACTTAAAGTTAAAGTGACAATGATTGTCACACACACACTAAGTGTGGTGAAATTATTCTCTGCATTTGACCCATCACCCTTGATCACCCCCTGGGAGGTGAGGGGAGCAGTGAGTAGCAACAGTGACCGCACCCGGGAATACTGCCCAAAAATGGGTTATACTTGTATAGCTTTTCTACCTTTTTCAGGAAATCAAAGCGCTTTGACACTATTTCCACATTCACCCATTCACACACACATTCACACACTGATGGCGGGAGCTGCCATGCAAGGCACTAACCAGGACCCATCAGGAGCAAGGTTGAAGTGTCTTGCTCAAGGACACAACGGACGTGACTAGGATGGTAGAAGGTGGGGATTGAACCAGTAACCCTCAGATTGCTGGCACGGCCACTCTCCCAACTTCGCCACGCCACATAAGCAACATGCTTTGACGAAGCTAGTAAAGAGAGACACAGACTCCGATGCCACTTCACCTCCACCTAAGGATATTAATGGAGGCAATGCTAGCCAGGACAACATTGATAGAGCCATTGCAGCGTATGTGCTAGAAGACATGCAGGCTATTTCTACAGTGGAGTCACCCGTTTTCTGGCAGCTAAATAGCATGATACCGGCATCAAACAACAAATGGCACAGAAAACATGTTCCAAGTACCTGGACAGTGAGCACATAAACATGGAAAGCGAGCTAAAGAAAACACTCCAAACTCTGCCTCTGCTCATCATTGAAGGTACACACTGTCAATTCTCTTATATACTATTTCATTCTAGACTTCTAGAGTGTTTGATTATCACATCACTCTAAATGTATAGACTATAAAGTTCACAAACATAAAGAGGGATGCTAGTGGGCCAGGCCAATCTTTCATTTTCTCTAAACTAAAACTGGGGAAATGTGTAGAGTCTTCTGGGCTTCACTACAGTGTTGATCTCCTGAATACATGATTTTATTTCACAATTCCTTGAGAGAGAAAAAATGCCTGATTAGGCTTTGTGTATGTCATGTGTGCCTTCCTTGGGTGAAGCCAGCTTTACAGCTATGTTGTTATTATGCGGTTTGTTACTTATGTATGTTATGTTGCAGCTATTTCAAATAGTTTTGTCAATTTGTTGTGGCCTGAAATAAATTGGCCCTTTGAAACATATCTTTGTCTTTGTGTGTTGTATGTAGACCACATTGCTTAACAGAGTTCAGTGATGCAAATGCATGTCAAGTTGATCAACACATTGTATTATTCTCCAGTGCAATAACAGTACTGAAACGAAGGCTAAAAGGGCATTAATGGGAGCCTTAAAAAAAAGGAGAAAAAAATAAGTAACTAAATAGTTACTTTTCACAGTAACGCATTACTTTTTGGTGTAAGTAACTGAGTTAGTAACTGAGTTACTTTTGAAATAATGTAACTAGTAACTGTAACTAGTTACTGGTTTTCAGTAACTAACCCAACACTGTGTATATATATATATGAAATTCTTGACGTGGTGAATTCTAGCTGTAAATATACTCCTCCCCTCTTAACCACGCCCCCAACCACAACCCCGCCCCCTGACCACGCCCCACCTCCCGAAATTGGAGGTCTCAAGGTTGGCAAGTATGATCTGAAGTAAAAAGTGCATTACTTTTAATTTAACGGCAATGTGCCTTCCACTATAAAGAAGGGCATTTTTTCTTCTTCGAGAAAGGCTAGTTGACACCAAGTACTCATTGAGAACAGAGCTAGCTTGATCACCACCAGTATTCATAAGGCGGGACGTGACGTCAGTAACATCCCAGCCATTGTTGGATGTTATTTCGTCTGGGAGGAATTGAAAGTAGGCAGCACGGTGGAAGGGGGGTTAGTGCATCTGCCTCACAATATGAAGGTCCTAAGTAGTCTTGGGTTCAAGCCCGGGCTCGGGATCTTTCTGTGTGGAGTTTGCATGTTCTCCCCGTGACTGCGTGGGTTCCCTCCGGGTACTCCGGCTTCCTCCCACCTCCAAAGACATGCACCTGGGGATAGGTTGATTGGCAACACTAAATTGGCCCTAGTGTGTGAATGTGAGTGTGAATGTTGTCTGTCTATCTGTGTTGGCCCTGCAATGAGGTGGCGACTTGTCCAGGGTGTACCCCGCCTTCCGCCCGATTGTAGCTGAGATAGGCTCCAGCACCCCCCACGACCCCAAAGGGAATAAGCGGTAGAAAATGGATGGATGGATGGATTTGAAAGTACTGTTTTGCGTGTGCAAATAAATGTTCAATTTCCATCATTTTACTTCTTGACTAAGCTCCTCCACTCAGTGAAGTTATTCCAAATGTTATTTCATGTGAAGTTAGTAAAGATGTGAGAGTAAGAAGTAAACAAACCTGCTTTGTGCAACTCAACTTGAGGCTTCTTGCAAACAGCGTCCAGTAGTTGACGTTGTCTCTCCTTCTCGTCTTTTGTTCGAGGAAGTTCCTCCTCGTACTCTGCTATCCTTCTTTCGCACATTTTCACACAATCACAACACTTTACACTCACACGTGACCTCTAGTTAGCGACGTGTTGATCACTTCCGCGTCTCTATGTTAGCAGCTAGCAAGCTAAGCTAACTAGCACGCTAAGCTAACCCGAGAAGCTGCAAAGTTCACGGAGACGAGTCGAGTTTATACTTGGACGAAGAATGAATAACGTGTAGTTTGTCACACGATAGACGAATTAGTACAAACGGAGAGACTAACGCAGACTTAAAGACCACACTGCTATGTTACGTCTGTGGTAGTGTCCAAACATGAGGGCGGCTTCTTCTTCTTCTTCTTCACATGTGAGTTTAGGATGTCTTTCTTCTTCTTTTACTTTTCTGGCGAGTTGCAGCCATAACTTAAAAGACACATATCGCCACCTACTGTACCGGAGTATGCAGCGTATATGTGTATGTTTGGAAACAAAAAGACAATGTCATCAAATACAAAACAGAATCGTAGAAAATAGAAGATAGATACACGTATGAAGGTAGTGATTACAAAAAAATCAGATTTTTGATCTAATTTCTATTTACACTTTTTTTCCGCACCACTACTTTTTATGGAGACACTCACATAACAGGACATTGTTGCCAAAAAAGTAATATTGATTGATTGATTGATTGATTGATTGATTGAGACTTTTATTAGTAGATTGCACAGTGAAGTACATATTCCGTACAATTTACCACTAAATGGTAACACCCGAATAAGTTTTTCAACCTGTTTAAGTCGGGGTCCACTTAAATTGATTCATGATACAGATATATACTATCAGATATATACTATCATCATAATACAGTCATCACACAAGATAATCACATTGAATTATTTACAATCCAGGGTGTGGAGGGGGGCGCGGGTTTGGTTGTTATCATCAGTCATCAACAATTGAGAACAGAGAAATGGATATTGGAATAGTGTAGGTCTGACTTGGTAGGATATGGACAGCAAGTAGTGGGGAGAGAGAGAGAGAGAGAGAGAGAGAGAGAGAGAGAGAGAGAGAGAGAGAGCGAGAGAGAGCAGAAGGCATAAGAAACAGTATCCGCATTTGATTGTTTACATTTGATTATTAACAATCCGGGGAGGGTGTTAGTTTAGGGTTGTAGCTGCCTGGAGGTGAACTTTTATTGCAGTTTTGAAGGAGGATAGAGATGCCCTTTCTTTTATACCTGTTGGGAGCGCATTCCACATTGATGTGGCATAGAAAGAGAATGAGTTAAGACCTTTGTTAGTTCGGAATCTGGGTTTAACGTGGTTAGTGGTGCTTCCCCTGGTGTTGTGGTTATGTACTTCGGTATCAGGGAGGTGTAGCGGATTTTATAGACTAGGCTCAGTGCAAGTTGTTTTACTCTGTCCTCCACCCTGAGCCAGCCCACTTTGGAGAAGTGGGTAGGAGTGAGGTGGGATCTGGGGTGGAGGTCTAGAAGTAATCTGACTAGCTTGTTCTGGGATGTTTGGAGTTTAGATTTGAGGGTTTTGGAGGTGCTAGGGTACTAGGAGGTGCATGCGTAATCAAAAAAGGGTTGAACGAGAGTTCCCGCTAGAATCCTCATGGTGCTTTTGTTGACCAGAGAGGAGATTCTATAGAGAAATCTCGTTCGTTGGTTGACCTTTTTGATTACCTTGGTTGCCATTTTATCACAGGAAAGATTAGCCTCTAGAATGGAACCTAGGTAGGTGACCTCATATTTCCTGGTGATAACAATGTCATCCACTTTTATAGTGAAGTCATTGACTTTCTTAAGGTTGATGTGGGACCCAAATAGGATGGATTCCGTTTTACCCAAGTGTATGGATTGCTTGTTGTCAGCGAGCCAGGTGCATGTTCTACAGAGTTCAGCACTGAGGATTTTTTCCACCTGTGACTTGTCCTTGTCTGATACCAGCAAGGCCGAGTCATCCGCAAACAAGAACAATTCACAGTCGCATGCCGATGACAAGTCGTTTATGTATATTAGGAACAGTAAAGATATTGTGTAATTAACCTCTGCACACATCCCAAAGAGTTATTACTTACTAAGGGTATTACTCAATATAAGAGAGTGAATACCCGGAAAGCACCGGGACCTGATGACATTAGGCTTAAGGGATGTGCAGACCAGCTGGCTGGGGTTCTCAAGAACATCTTCAACATCTCGCTGACCCAGGCTCTGGTACCATCATGTTTTAAGACGACCACAATCATCCCAGTGCCTAAAAAACCCACAATCTCCTCCCTCAATGATTACCGCCCCGTTGCACTCACCCCCATCATAATGAAGTGCTTCGAGAGGCTGGTAAAGAAATATATTGTCTCCAGACTTCCCCCCACATTCGACCCATACCAGTTTGCTTATCGCCCTAACCGCTCCACAGAGGACGCCATTTCCTCTGCACTCCACCTGAGCTTAGAACATCTGGAAGGGAAGGACACACACGTGCGGATGTTGTTCCTGGACTTCAGCTCAGCATTCAACACCATCATCCCGCAGCATTTGGTGAGCAAACTGGCCCCCTTGGATTCAGTACCCCCCTTTGCAACTGGCTGCTTGACTTCCTCACAGACAGACCCCAATCTGTGAGAGTGGGCGACAACACCTACGGTGCCATCTCCCTGAGCACCGGCTCCCCCCAGGGCTGCGTCCTGAGTCCGCTGCTGTTCACGTTGATGACTCATGACTGCTGCGCCAGGTCCACTAATAACCACATTGGGAAGTATGCAGACGACACAACAGTAGTGGGCCTCATCCGTGACAACAACGACATGGACTACAGGGAGGAGGTGAAACATCTGATTGACTGGTGCAGAACCAACAACCTGGTCCTGAACGTCGACAAGACCAAGGAGATCATTGTTGACTTCAGGAAGCACCAGTCCAGCCACGCTCCACTCTACATCAACGGCACAGCAGTGGAGATAGTAAGCAGCACCAAGTTCCTGGGGGTGCAGATATCTGACAATATAACCTGGTCCCTACACACTTGTAAAAAGAGCTCAGCAGCGCATGCACTTTTTGCGTCGGATGAAAAGAGCACAGCTCCCTCCCCCCATTCTCACCACATTCTACAGAGGCACTATAGAGAGACTGCTGACCAACAGCATCTCTGTCTGGACTGGAGCCTGCAATGCCTCAGACTGTAAGTCTCTCCAGAGAGTGGTGAGGACGGCGGAAAAGATCATCAGGACTCCTCTTCCTCTTATCCAGGAGACCGCAAAAAGCCGCTGCCTGACCAGTGCTCAGAAAAAATGCAGAGACTCCTCCCACCCCCACCAAGGACTGTTTTCACTGCCGGACTCTAGAAAGAGGTTCCGCAGCCTCCGAAGCAGAACCTCCAGGTTCTGTAACAGCTTCTTCCCTCAGGCCGTAAGACTCTTGAACGCATCATAATTATCCCCTCAATTCCCCCCAAAAATGGATTAACTGACTGGAATTTAAAGACAATACAACATACATCTATAAACCTGGATGCATATGCAAAAGTGCAATATGTTAATCTGTACAGTAATCTATTTATTTATATCTGCACCTTATTGCTTTTTTATCCTGCACTACCATGAGCTAATGCAACAACATTTTGTTCTTATGTGTACTGTAAAGTTCAAATTTGAATGACAATATAAAGGAAGTCTAAGTCTAATATATTTTTGAAGATTTCACTGATTTAAAAATGTAAAAGAAGAAGGGATGTAAAAAGAGGTGGGTTAGTTAATATTTATTTTAAATAGGGACAGTAAATATTAATGGCAAATATACAGAATATGTAAATGTGTCAGATTCTAGTCAAATTATAATTGCCGCCTGTTGTCTCTGGGCAGACTAACATTTAAAACAAAAACAATAACAAACTCACTCAGCACCTTTTGGTCTAAAAATAATATTTCTCATGACATGAGCATAGATGATTGCTACCTGAATATCGCACATTTGAGCAGAAGTGTCCTGAACTCATGACGGCTTTTTTATCCCGCCTGCAGGGTTTACAAAACAAATTAAAACGGTATGACATCAGACGGCTGGTCTTAAACTGGCTAAGAAGCTACCTAACCAACAGGAAGCAATATGTGACGTTAGGCAAATACAGTGCTAAATATATTTTGTGGTGTACCCCAGGGATCAACACTGAGACCAAAATGGTTCAAGCTTCATATAAACAACATTTGTAAAGTTACAAAGGACTTGAAATTAGTACTATTTTCAGACAACTAAATAGTGCTATTCCGTTAAAGTAGAAGGGATAGTCAAACACAAATACAAATAGATGAAGTAGACATTGAAAGAGTTAAATAAATCACATTTTGGGCGAAATAATAGATGGCAAAACAAACTGGAAATCCCATATAAAAATATACAACATAAGGCGTCAAGAAACATTTCTATAATGAATAAAGCAATATATGCGTGAGAATTGTGATTTCTTCATTCGAATGGGAAGATATGAACATTCCATTAGTCGACTTTCCAGTGGGAGCAGACATTGTAGAGTAAGTGCTTGTTTAATTATTTTTGTTGTTTGTATGTCTTGTTTATTAGCACTTAGCAATACTGCTACTTCTTGGATCTGCTTATCACTCAGCTTCTAAAATTTGTAACACATTCTGCATATACTCAGGCTCAAAAATGTAAGGTTTATCTAGTCTTGCAAGCATTTATTTACGAGATAGAATACATAAAAAAGGAAGACATGAGTGCTTGTCTTACATAAGCATTGCGAATGATAGACAGCATTCCAAAAAAGTGCAGTTCCCCTTTAAAGGATTTAGTGGATCATATTTAAAAACACTGTATTTGATATTGATTACAAATTCTTAACTTAAAGTGGGTTGGCTGGGTCCCCACTGACTTGTTGTCTGGCTCTAGAACCCAGTCCAGACTTCAAAGAAGCCTTGCAGTAGACCATTAGTGACTCTGCATGAGTCCATTCAAAGAGGACTTCCAAAAAGAAAACGCTATTCTCCTGTGTGTGTTCTCATGTGTATTTGCATTATTTGTTTGTGAGAGGATCGTTCACCACACACTGAACAACTAAAAGGTTTTTCTCCTGTGTGTGTTCTCATGTGGGTTTGCATATTACCTTTGAAAGAGAATCTTTTATCACAGACTGAACAAGTGAAAGGTTTTTCTCCCGTGTGTGTTCTCATGTGTGTTTGCATATTACGTTTGCAGGAGAATCCTTTATCGCAGACTGAACAAACGAAAGGTTTTTCTCCTGTGTGCGTTCTCGTGTGTCTTTGCATTTTACTTTTCTCACTGTATCTTTTATCACACACCAAACAACAGAACGTTTTTTTTCCTGTGTGTCTGCTCATGTGTATTTGTATACTACTTTTTTTGGAGAACATTTTGCCACACACTGAACAACTGAAAGGTTTTTCTCCTGTGTGTGTTCTCATGTGTCTTTGCAAATTACTTTTATGGGAAATTTTTTTACTACAAACTAAACAACTGAAAGGTTTTTCTCCTGTGTGTGTTCTCATGTGTGACAGCATTGTTCTCCTTTGAGAAAACATTTTTCCGCAGTTTGCGCAGATAAAAGGTTTTTCTCCAGTGTGCGTTCGCATGTGTTGAGTCAAGTCAGAGGTTGAACCAAAGCCTTTTGGACAAACTGAACAAATATAATTTTTTTCTCCTGTATGTGTTCTCATGTGTCTTTGCATAATGCTTTTATTGGAAAATATTTTACCGCAAACTGAACAATTGAAAGGCTTTTCTCCTGTGTGTGTTCTCATGTGTATTTGCATATTACTTTTTGTGGAAAATATCTTACTGCAAACTGAACAACGGAATGGTTTATCTCCTGTGTGTGTTCTCATGTGTATTTGCATATTACATTTTCTGGAAAATATTTGATCACAAACTGAACAACTGAAAGGTCGTTCTCCTGTGTGTGTTTTCATGTGTGACAGCATTGTTCTTCTTTGAGAAAACCTTTTGCCACAGTTTGGGCAAATAAAAGATTTTTCTCCGGTGTGTGTTCGCATGTGTTGAGTCAAATGAGAGTTTGTACCAAAGTCTTTTGCACAAACTGAACAACTGAAAGGTTTTTCTCCTGTGTGTGTTCTCATGTGTCTTGTCATATTTCCTCTTTGGGAGAATATTTTACTGCAAACTGAACAACGGAAAGGTTTTTCTCCTGTGTGTGTTTTCATATGTGACAGGATATTATATTGGTGAGATAATATTTTACCACAAATTGTACAACTGAAAGTTTTTTCCCCTGTGTGTGTTTTCATGTGTGATTCCATATTTACATCAACGTGTGACGTTGAGTCGTCACTATCTGATAGTGGAGCTAAGAGGTTGTCTGCTTGTGATCCTCCACTGTGGTCTCCATCACCTTCTGTTGTCATGTGTTGTGGTGAGCTGCTGCTTGGAGGCTCCACCTCTCTCTTCTCCTCACTTGGACTGTGATGAAGCTGTGAGGACTCAGGTGGTTTGTCTTCATGGTCTTCAGTCTTCACAGACACAACTGTCAGAAAGTTGGTAAGATCAGCCTCCTCCTCTCCTAGAAGACACTCTCCCTCCTGAGTGATGCAGAGTTCCTCCTCTTCCGCTTTAATGTGGGGGGGCTGTGGATTCTCCTGCTTCAAAGGGGAGCTCACCATCAGCAACAGAGAGAGGGGTTCTTCTTGATGACCAATCAGCTGCTGGACGTCTGCAGGACAAATAAGAATTATTGCAAAATATGATGGTTTAACACATTTTTATTAATTATATGTCTCTTTGTATGCTCTTGTGGTTTCAGCATACAAAGCTTAGAAAGTTTGAACAGCAGGTTGCTTCTTAGGCGGGACACAAACCAGCTTTTAATCACGTGCAGGCAGGCAGGCAAGATGCTTGTCTCATTTATTCTTCTGTAATGTTTCCACAAGTTTGAAACCAAAATGTCATAACCTATGTCAGTGTATGATTTGGTATTTCAATGTTCTTTTCATTATTGGAAATTGAAATTATCTCATTTTAAAATACAAAAAAGAAAATTGAAAAACAAAGCGTTTTTTTTCTTTGGTTTTGAAAAGAAAAATGAAGATCCCCAGTAAACAATAACGGAAAAACAGACCAAAACGGATGGTTTTTCGTAGTCTGACAACGGAAGTCTTTATTTTCAAAGTAAAAGCGGGGATAATACAGTATGTGTGTCTGGCTAAAATGTCTTTGGAGCCCAACACATAAAATATTTTAGACATGGCACAACGAGGATGTTTACAGATATGCACATATATGAAAGTGGAGGTAAAAAGGGATTCGCGTTTGTTGATGTCCTGCCGCTGGCCTGCCGTGCGACGCAGTGGGCGCGGCTCTGGGGGTCCTGTCGCTGGTCGGCATGACTGCGTGGGGCCGGTGGTCCCTATTTAACTGGGCACTGCACCTGTTGTTTTGGGTTGGGCTCTCTGGGTGGCTGAGGCTGTAGTTTGGCTCCCGCACACACTGGGAGACAAATATATTGTACATACAAATACACATACATACTCACATACACCCAATTATTCATACATATATACGTACATTCATACATACATACATAGATACTTACCCACATACACAGGTACATACGCTCACATATACATACACAAATACAGTATATACATACACACTTGCGGTACATACATCCACACGCACATTCACTGTACAAACATACGTATAAACATACTGTACATCAGTGGTTCTCAAACTTTTTTTGTCATCCCCCACTTTGGACAAGGGGGAGTTTTCAAGCCCCACCTGCCCCCATCGCCCCAACAGAACGCTAATGCCAAGCTTAACATTTTCAAATTTATTGAACATCAAGTAACATCAAGTTGTATACATTCAAACTCAATAACATAATATAACATCAAGTTCAATAATAAATAAAATAACTGTGCAGCTGTGGTATAACTTGCATCAAGTTCAATAATAAATAAAATAACTTGCATCAAGTTCAATAATAAATAAAACAAAAGTGTTATAACTAGCATCAAGTTCAATAATAAATCAAAAAAAGTATTATAACTTGCATCAAGTTCAATAATAAATAAAATAAAAGTGCCACTTTGCAATCTTTGCAACAACAAAAAAAGGAGGAGCTATGCATTTGGCAAGACAGGGCAAGTGACAGCACTTTGCCCCGGGAGAGCCACCTTGCTTCACTGTGAAACAGCACCGCTGTATGATCAGCTCCCATTTCCTCACACAGTGCAGAGAACAGTCGCGCTTTCAGTGGTCGTGTTTTGATCAAATTTACCGCGCTCACAACATCTGTTAAAACCTCATTGAGTTCGGGGCTGAGCTGCCTTGACGCAAGTGCTTCCCGGTGAATGACACAGTGTGTCCAATGCGCATTTGGCGCAACCCTCTTTATTAGAGCCTGCAGCCCGTTTCTTGACCCTGCCATGGTCTGTGCGCCATCACAGCAAAAGCCCACACAGTTTTCACATTTAAAGGTCGTGTTCTTTGATGAAACTGTCCATTATCTTGAACAGCTCATCAGCAGTGGCTCTATTTTTGATGTATTTGCAAAACAGAAAATCCTCGCAGTGACTCGCCATTCACAAAGCGGACGTATGCGATGAACAGTATTGCTGTCAGTAGCTTCGTCCACTTGTAAAGCAAAACGACTTTCTTTTAATGTGTCGACGAGTTGTTCCTCAAGATCACTTGCAATGTCGCATATACGTCTCGCAACTGTGTCGTTTGACAGTGGGACAGCTTTTAATTTTGCTGCGCTTGTCTCGTCAAGCATGACTGACACCATGTCTATTGCAGCGGGGAGAATGAGCTGCTCAGCAATTGTGTGAGGTGTCATGTACTGTTTTGTCATGTCCGAGCCACCGTAGCATGTGTTCAGTGTGTGACGTCACGGGAGGAAGGGAGAGTTTGGACTCTCGAAGTTGTTAATAAATGGGAGCGATCCGAGGCATTGAGTTGAAACGTGTTGCCTGATTATTATTAAATTAAGACACCTAAATAAGCACATAGGTGAAACCGAGGACATAACATGTGTTTTTTTGCATTGTGCAATTCTGTATGCAACTCTATATGAAGCCATTTGAGCGTTACTGTTTACTGATGTAGCTTTTACCAGGCGCTTCTCCTGTTGACGGTACTCTGTCAGTTTTATTTGAAAGAAATCAAGTGGCTTATTGACGTGATTGGGGTGTGTGGTCTCGAGGTGTCTCTTTAATTTGTTGGGTCTCATGCTGTCTGCTGCTAGCGCTTTTAGACACAGAACACACAGGGGTCTCTCTGCCTCCACCACCGCTGCCGTGAGTCCAAGAGCATTAAGATACCCTTCATCATATTTTCTTTTCGGTTGGCTTTATGGTTGATTAGGCCCGTCAGATTTTTGTTTTTTTGCAGGCGCTGGCTCTGGCTCTGGCTCGACGACCTTTGAGGTGCCAGTCACAAATGTATCCATTTTGTGTAATTGTGGTTCACACATTAGCCTGCTACCCATCCGCGTGAAAGTTTGATCCGCTTAGCACCGCCCCCATTAGTTACTGTTGCTATGTCTGTCAAACTTTCGCTCCTACCGAGACATTTAAAGCCTACAGGAAAAATAAGTAATTTGCATTTATTTATATAGCGGATTCCACAGACAGAATCACAAAGTGATTTACAGTGTGTATAGAAAATGAAAGCATAGTAAAAAATAAAAAAAAATCTAAGAATATAATTTAAAAAAAAATAATGAAAGTGAAATGTCCTCCCGTTCCTCGCGCCCCACCTGTCATGTCTCTATTCCCCACCAGTGGGGCGCGCCCCACACTTTGAGAAACGCTGCTGTACATATACATACATACAGTCACGCATATAATCATGTTTCATCAAACATATATTAACGTTGTTCCCCTCGGTGAAACTGGGTAACACACGGCACACTGATAAAGCTTAACCTATTTTACTATAGCAATCTACAGGGTTAATACAGTACGCTTCTCTTTCTTCCCCTCCATTTATCTGCTTTCTTTTGTAATTCAAGTTTTCATTGCATATATGTATTGTTGCATTTGAAACAATTGTGTTGTTGATAATAGAGGTAATTATTGTTATTATTCGTTATTAATGGTGCTATTTCTATTGGTATTTGTATTGTTCCATTTGTAGTGCAATAATGTTCATTGCAATTTCTGTGTTAATATTTACTTCACTAACTGCTTCTTTGCTATCACTTTTCGTATCATATTTGTACGTATTGTATTTGCTGATGTTGTTCTGTAGTTGTGGTTGTTATTGTTGTCTTTGTTGTGGTTGTCTCTCTGTCTTATCCCCATCTTGTCCCCACAATTTCCCCCTCTGTCTTCCATTTTTTTTCTTCTTTCTATCCCCTCCTGCTGCGCCAAACATTAAATAAATCCATGTAATAAAGTTAAATACAAATAAGGCAACAAGAGAAGTATCCCACACTTCTCTTTTGTAAAGTAAATCTGTACAGCAAATATGGGCATCTACATCAGCAATAGGATTTGCCTGAAAGGCTGGACAGGACATAAAAAAACAAATACAAATGTTCTTCTTTCTTCTGTCTTGAAAATCACTACTTCCGCTTTCGGTGTCTATATATGAAAACACATCAATTTTGGCCTGCTTTTCATTTTCAATTGATGTTATGTGCGTTGATATTTATGTAGAAGTCTTGGAAATTAGTGCCATGTCTAAAGTATTTTCTTTTACGTGTTAGACAGAGTCAGAGGCACCTTAGAAATTATGTCCGTTTTTTAAACAATCAGGATGTTTCAAAGGCTGCTCCATTCATACCAACATTAGACTGTCATAGACATGATTGAATACAGGGATTTAATTGCACCTGATGGTCTTCTGCTCTTCTTTGACTTTTATAAAACGCTTGACTCACTGGAACATGACTTCCTTTCTAGAATGCTGGAACACACTGGATTTTGTATTAAGTTTCGGGAGATAATTCAAGGACTTTATGATAATATTAATATCTGTGTCTTACTAGTCTCAGGCACAACCCCAAGTTTCCCCAATCAAGATGAGCATTCCTTAAGAATCTCTGTTATCACCATATTTGAACCTGCTGGCACGGAAATAATAGTTCATTAGCAGATGAAACTACTTTTTTCTTAAAAAATGAAGAACAAATTCCAACTGTTATTGAAAAGATTCAAGAATTCTCTAATGTTGCAGGACTTTGCCTAGCCCCTAAAACATGTGAATGGTTTCCTATCAATAAATGTGTCCCTGTAAAGTCTGAGGTAAAATATTTAGGTATTAACCTATCAAAAAAAAAGCAAAAATGTACTCTCAGAAAACAAACATAGAAAATAAAATTAAAGAGTGCCAAACTAAGCTACAGTTATGGCAACAAAAAGATTTGCTTTGGGTTTTTTAATGCAATTTTAAAGTGATTTAAAGGTAGAATTGATTGCTCCCATTAGCTGCATTGCTAGTGTGGATAATGCATATATGTTTGATATACTGTGATGCTTTAGTATAACATTGTATTATGTGATTATGCTACTGGTACATTTCCACTCTGGAGATGTCCGTGCGGCCGGTATATTTCTGTTGCCTTATTATCTGTTGTTGAATTCCATATTTTGTCCTTGAGCGCCCAGTGTCTGCACAAACATGACCAATCACTCCTCAAAAGGGTGGTTTGTGCTGGTACCGAAGGATGCGACCCCTCTTCTTATCAGCAGGTGCATTCCTCTCTCACTATGAAAGTTAACCCCCTTTGTCTTATTTTTAGACCTCTCCTGGCGTTGCTCGGGTTGCGTTGTAAGGGCTGGTCTCCTAAAGCTTTAATAAAACTTGGCCAAGTACTATTCTGTCTCGGCGGTCCTTTTTACTCAACATATATGTCATCCAAAAGAATTTGGGATTGACCAGCGTGTTTTATTCCCTGAGAGGAAGACTGGTCGTGCGCAACACTAGCCACCTAGAACGAGCTGATTTTTACATGTTAGAATGCAAAAATGCAAAATAAAATAAAATAAAGTGCAGTTCCCCTTTAACGCGTTAAAGCATGTCATAAATAAAAAGAAATGATCGCGTTATCAAATATGAATGAAGATTAATCACTTCCGGGTTAAGGTTTAACCCGGAAGACGGGCACATTTGTTACACGGTCTGTGATCACCATTTCGCTCCAAAACAGAATTTTGGATAAAACTCAGGTAACTTGTCCAACCAAAATATGTCATTCATATCCCCACTGCTGATCTGCACAATTACAGCAAGGATGCACCAACTGTACTACACAAACAAGAGCATCAAATTGCTACTACTGACTGCATGCAAATTTATTTTGCTGCCCGGAGAACGTTGGACATCTGTAAGTAATCACAAGGAGCTGGGGTCGCGATGTACCAAAAAAAGAGATCAGCATTGTCGTCTGAAAAAGGTAAACAAGCTTGTTTGTTTCAACAATTGTTTAAACCAAATGGTTCACTATGTTAAGTTGTTTATGAGCGTGTGTACTACATTATCGATTAGTAACTGTACCTTGTTTGCAAGATTATTGCAAAGACTTTCAAAATGTGCTCTTAATTCTCACTATACTTATTGTCACCATGTTTTGAGTAAATCAATGACTTGCAGTTCAGTAAAACATAAAAAAAACGTTCCTGTATGACATTCTGACTACAAAATTGCATTTGTATCCAAATATTGGGGTATTTTCTTAAGCACATTATTTATGCAAGCAAATAATAACTTGTAACCTTAAGAGTCTGATTAAACCGATTTAAAAAAAAATTGTCACCCAAGTAAAAACTAAACGCATGTATCATATGTTATAAATTAATTGCCAAAAAAGCAGAGAAACAAACGTAGATAAACAACAATTACCAGCAGAGATGGGAATTGTTAATGTCCATAAATACATAAATATAATAAACATGACTTACCTTACTTATTGATGCACATATCAGGAGGTAACAATTACCGATGTTAATGATAAACTGCAGTAAAACTCCTGACAGTTAGTATTATTTGTGTATATTAACCACTAAACCTTAAAATATGCTGACATTGGTGCTGCAAAAAGTAAATAAACAGTAGCCATATTGAATGTTTGCCTTCATTTGACCACATGAGGTAAGGGGGACGTCCTCTAGGTCACGTGGTTGCAACTCAACAAATACATTGTTGATGATTATATCTCCAACGTGAGAGAGAATGTTGGACCCTGGATGAAGATCTGTTACAAACATTGTCAGGGTCTCTGCAGGTTTCAACAAGCCAAATTTAAGACTTTTTAAGACTTTTTTTAAGACCATAATGAATCAAATTTAAGACCCATTTCACATCGATACAGGCAAAAAAGTACAAAAGACTTGAAGGAAAAGTGGAGGCCCAGAATTACTTACAGAGTATATGAATTTATTCACAGCTCTTTCAGATTGGAATACAAAATGCTTAACTTAACTAAAAACACCAGAAACCTCTCTGTTGTGAACTAAGATTTGTTTGGAATTAGCCAAACAAAAATCAAAACATTTCAAAGCGAGACTGAAGTTTATGCATGTTTTTAATAAAAGTAACGTTAATAGATTTTTAAGACCTTTTACAATTATATTTGAGACCTTTTATGATATTTAGGAGAATTTTAGACATTTTAAGGCCTTAAATTAAAATTTTTAGATTTAAGACTTTTTTAGACTTTTTAAGACCCCGCGGATACCCTGATTGTATTAGATGATATCTGGATGTTGTGCTTACTTGGACTGTGATGAAGCTGTGAGGACTCAGGTGGTTTGTCTTCATGGTCTTCAGTCTTCACACAGACAACAGTCAGTGGAAACTTGGTGAGATCCGCCTCCTCCTGCCCTAGAAGACACTCTCCCTCCTCTTCCTCTTTAATGTGGGGGGGCTGCGGATCCTCCTGCTTCAAAGTGGAGTTCCCCCCCTGTGATTTAGGGGGACTTTCTTTCAACTGCTGCACATCTGCAAGAAACAAACCAAAGTAACAGACATGAATTGAATTATGAATATTCTACAAGTGAACAATGTGATACTAAAATGTATAATTTATGACATGACGTCACATGCAACAAAGGTATTGAAATATGGCACCGTTTAATTTTAAAATAATCGGTACACGGTAGTACCAACAGACTTCGGTCAGTACCTATAAAAGTACCGAATTCTGTACCCATCCTGACAAACATATGTGGTGCCTACAGAGTCCTTGGCTTCCACAACCACATCTCTATTCTGTCAACCCCAGCCTACCGTCCTCCGATGAAAGGTGTAGACCAGGGGTGTGACACTTGTTTTCGTCAAGGGGCCACTTTGCAGTTAGGGCTGTCCTTAGAGGGCCGTTTGTCACAGCGAATAATATATGAATTTGCCTATATATTTAAACATTACCGTATTTTTCGGAGTATAAGTTGCACCGGAGTATAAGTCGCACCTGCCAAAAATGCATAATAAAGAAGGAAAAAAACATATATACGTCGCACTGGAGCCCGGCCAAACAATGAAAAAAACTGCGACTTATAGTCTACTTATTATACGGTATATATTTTTAAAGGCCTACTGAAACCCACTACTACCGACCACGCAGTCTGATAGTTTATACATCAATGATGAAATCTTAACATTGCAACACATGCCAATACGGCCGGGTTAGCTTACTAAAGTGCAATTTTAAATTTCGCGTGAAATATCCTGCTGAAAACGTCTCGGTATGATGACGTCAGCACCTGACGTCACGGATTGTGGAGGACATTTTGGGACAGCATGGTGGCCAGCTATTTAGTCGTCTATTTTTATCACAAAATTCCACAGTATTCTGGACATCTGTGTTGGTGAATATTTTGCAATTTGTTCAATGAACAATAGAGACAGCAAAGAAGAAAGCTGTAGGTGGGAAGTGGTGTTTTGCGGGCGGCATGCAGCAACACAAACACAGCCGGTGTTTCATTGTTTAAAATCCCGGAAGATGACAGTCAAGTTTTACCATTGGCCTGTGGAGAACTGGGACAACAGAAACTCTTACCAGGAGGACTTTGAGTTGGATATGCAGACGCGGTACCGTGAGTACGCATGCAGCTGCGGCTTCCAAACATTTGATCGCTTGCCCGTACGTGCGTGCCGCTGTGTGCATGTCACGTCCGTAACTTTGGGGACTTTGGGGAAATATACGTGCTGTATGAACTTTGGGGAGGTGAACGGTACTTTGAGCTGTGGGATTGAGTGTGTTGTGCAGGTGTTTGAGTTGTATTGGCGGGTTATATGGACGGGAGGGGGGAGGTGTTTGTTATGCAGGATTAATTTGTGGCATATTAAATATAAGCCTGGTTGTGTTGTGGCTAATAGAGTATATATATGTCTTGTGTTTATTTACTGTTTTAGTCATTCCCAGCTGAATATCAGGTGCCACCCGCCTCTCACAGCATCTTCCCTATCTGAATCGCTCCCACTGCCCTCTAGTCCTTCACTCTCACTTTCCTCATCCACAAATCTTTCATCCTCGCTCAAATTAATGGGGAAATCGTCGCTTTCTCGGTCCGAATCGCTCTCGCTGCTGGTGGCCATGATTGTAAACAATGTGCGGATGTGAGGAGCTCCACAACCTGTGACGTCACACTACTCGTCTGCTACTTCCGGTACAGGCAAGGCTTTTTTATCAGCGACCAAAAGTTGCAAACTTTATCGTCGATGTTCTCTACTAAATCCTTTCAGCAAAAATATGGCAATATCGCAAAATGATCAAGTATGACACATAGAATGGACCTGCTATCCCCGTTTAAATAAGAAAATCGCATTTCAGTAGGCCTTTAATGCACACTGTAAAAACAAAAATCTGCATATTTTATAGTAAAAACTGGCAACTCACTCACTGGAATTTTACTGCAGTAAAAAGTGTTTTTACAACATTTTACAGTAAATGGAAAAACTTACAGCTTAGTGGCCAGAATGTTACTGTAAAATGTACTGTGGTTTTACAACGTCTTACTGTACATGGAAAAACAGCACCACTGTTATTTCTTTTTTAATTCTGGCAACAGCGCTGCCAGTTTTTTACCGTCAAAAAAGGTGCGACACTTTTTCCGTTAACAGTAATACACGGTAAAAACAACAAGCATAGATTTTACCATGAAAAAGTTTTTTGTTTTTTTTCAAGTTAATATTGTCACGACCTGAACAGGACTCTGGGCACAGATGCAGGAGTTTGACAACAAATAATGTATTCCAAACAAGGGAGGAAATGCTAAACAACTAATCTTACCTGACAAAAAGGGTACGAATAACGTGGCAATGGCTGTGGACATGGAACGCTGGAGGTTCGCACAAAAGATACGAAAACACTCTGGCACAGGACAGATGGAAGACGAACCATTTATACACATGAGGGTGGGTGACACAGGTGGACACAATCAGGCAATCAGGAGAGACATCAGACCAGTGAAACAGGAGGAAGGGAGAGTTAACCTTTCAAAATAAAACAGGAAATGACAAGATAACATGAAACCAGACGAAACCCAGACAAGACTTCACCCAGGTGTGACTAATATGCTGTAAAAACCAACATAAACGTAACCCCTAAAATCTCCAGTGAACAATTTGATGGTTAAAGGGGAACATTATCACCAGACCTATGTAGGCGTCAATATATACCTTGATGTTGCAGAAAAAAGACCATATAATTTTTTAACCGATTTCCGAACTCTAAATGGGTGAATTTTGGCGAATTAAACGCTTTTCTAATGTTCGCTCTCGGAGCGATGACGGGAAGCAATCCGCCATTTTCTCAAACACCGAGTCAAATCAGCTCTGTTATTTTCCGTTTTTTCGACTGTTTTCCGTACCTTGGAGACATCATGCCTCGTCGGTGTGTTGTCGGAGGGTGTAACAACACGAACAGGGACGGATTCAAGTTGCACCAGTGGCCCAAAGATGCCAAAGTGGCAAGAAATTGGACGTTTGTTCCGCACACTTTACCGACGAAAGCTATGCTACGACAGAGATGGCAAGAATGTGTGGATATCCTGCGACACTCAAAGCAGATGCATTTCCAACGATAAAGTCAAAGAAATCTGCCGCCAGACCCCCATTGAATCTGCCGGAGTGTGTGAGCAATTCAGGGACAAAGGACCTCGGTAGCACGGCAAGCAATGGCAGTTTGTTCCCGCAGACGAGCGAGCTAAACCCCCTGGATGTCTTGGCTCACACCGTCCCTTATGCCACCGAAGATGATCAAGAGAAGAATATCGACCCTAGCTTCCCTGGCCTGCTGACATGAGGGTATGTCTCCAGAATATATTAATTGATGAAAATTGGGCTGTCTGCACTCTCAAAGTGCATGTTGTTGCCAAATGTATTCCATATGCTGTAAACTTAGTTCATAGTTGTTAGTTTCCTTTAATGCCAAACAAACACATACCAATCGTTGGTTAGAAGGCGATTGCCGAATTTGTCCTCGCTTTCTCCCGTGTCGCTGGCTGTCGTGTCGTTTTCGTCGGTTTCGCTTGCATACGGTTCAAACCGATATGGCTCAATAGCTTCAGTTTTTTCTTCAATTTCGTTTTCGCTACCTTCCTCCACACTACAACCATCCGTTTCAATACATTCGTAATCTGTTGTATCGCTTAAGCCGCTGAAATCCGAGTCTGAATCCGAGCTAATGTCGCTATAGCTTGCTGTTCTTTCCGCCATGTTTGTTTGTGTTGGCATCACTATGTGACGTCACAGGAAAATGGACGGGTGTTTATAACAGGCACTTTTAAGCTTTTTTTAGGGATATTGCGTGATGGGTAAAATTTTGAAAAAAACTTCGAAAAATATAATAAGCCACTGGGAACTGATTTTTAATGGTTTTAACCATTCTGAAATTGTGATAATGTTCCCCTTTAATTACCTGAAATGAAATAATGCAAAAAAAACACAAAGTCCTTATTGCACATTACATCTCGATTGATTGCAGCAATTCTTTTTGTCTTGGTGGTGGACTCTATCCCTGCAGACTGTATTGATATATATTGATATATAATTTAGGAACCAGAAATATTAATAACAGAAAGAAACAACTCTTTGGTGCGAATGAGTGTGAATAAGTGTAAATGGGGGAGGGAGGCTTTTTGGGTTGGTGCACTAATTGTAAGTGTATCTTGTGTTTTTTATGTTGATTTAATAAAAAATACAAAAAAAATATTATTTTTTACATTTCTTGTGCGGACCGGTACCGGGCCGCGGCCCGGTGGTTGGGGACCACTGCTTTAAAGCACTTTCCTTTGTGTGCTTATTTTTACCGTAACGTCACTGTGTAGATTATTAACCTTAACCCCTAACTTCAAGTGGAATATTTGTCATCTTTATTTTTGAAAAACAGTTTTGTGTGTGCAACTTATTATCCACTTCAATTTACGTAGCCAACAATCTTACTTTCACTTCT
This sequence comes from Nerophis lumbriciformis, assembly GCF_033978685.3. Classification (NCBI taxonomy): domain Eukaryota; kingdom Metazoa; phylum Chordata; class Actinopteri; order Syngnathiformes; family Syngnathidae; genus Nerophis; species Nerophis lumbriciformis. The sequence continues at coordinate 35,042,234 of NC_084560.2, forward strand.
TGACAACGCTAATCTACTCAGTTAAGTTTTTCCAAGTGTTTTTTTTCATGTCAATGATGAAATATAAAGTTAGTAAACATGTGAGATGGAAAAGTAAACAAACCTGTTCTGAGTAGGACAACTTGAGGCTTCTTGAAAACAGCGTCCAGTAGTTGACGTTGTCGCTCGTTCTCCTCTTTTGTTCGAGAAAGTTCCCCCTCGGATTCCGATATCGTTCTATCGCACATTTTCACTCAATCACAACACTTTGCACTCAGATGGGATCTCTTTAGAGATGTGTTGCTCACTTCCACGTCTCTTTGTTAGCAGCTAGCAAGCTAAGCTAACTGGCGAGCTAAGCTAAGCTAACCTGAGAAGCTTCAAAGTTCACAGCGACGAGTCGAGTTTAAACTGACACGAAGAATGAATAAAGTGTAGTTCGACACACGATGGTCGAATTAGTAAACATGTGGAAATGAGAGATAAACGCAGACTTAAAGGCGACACTGCTGTTTTATGTCTGTGGTAGTGTCCAAACATGAAATCTGCTTCTTCTTCTTCTTCTTTCTTTCTATGTGGTCGCAGGAAGCCTTTCTTCTTCTTTTACTTAACAGGCGGGTTGCAGCCATAACTTAAATACCGCATACTGCATACCGCCTTTTACTGCACCGGAGTATGCAACATCTACTCTTTGTCTGGCGCTCTCTGATGGCGTAACTGTAAACAGCAGTCTATTGGCTTTAAAAGAAAATGCGAGAAAATGTCACCAAATACCAGTGACGTGCAGTGAGGTTGATGGCTGGTGAGGCACTGACTTCATCACAGCCAGATTTACAAACATATGAACCCTAAAGAGTATCTTATTCACCATTTGATTGGCAGCAGTTAACGGGTTATGTTTAAAGCTCATACCAGCATTCTTCCCTGCTTGGCACTCAGCATCAAGCGTTGGGATTGGGGGTTAAATCACCAAAAATTATTCCCGGGCACGGCGTTGCTGCTGCCCACTGCTCCCCTCACCTCCCAGGGGGTGAAGAAGAGGATGGGTCAAATGCAGAGGACAGTGTGTGTGTGACAATCATTGGTACTTTAACTTAACTTTACACATACAAACTGTAGCACACAAAAAAGCACATTTAATTAAAAAAAACTTATTATGGTCTTACCTTTACTTATAAGTGCGGGAACAGTGGTGTTCGTGTTGGAGGAGTTGTGAATGAATGAAATATGAAATCCGTGCTGCAGTCTGCAGGTGTACCTAATGTTGTGTCCCTGCAGTCGTTCACGGCTCCTCCGGCGCGAGCATTGTTGTTTTTGCACTTTTTGGCTTCTTGTTAAGTGACTTTTTTTGGGTGGATTCGGTCTTGCACGTGGAGGGTTTGGGTGTGGGCTTTGGTTGGTGTGGCGCTCCCGTCGGGGGGTGCACTTTGCGCGGTGGTGCATCAACCGGCACCAGGAGGCGGGATTACTGCGTGCCTCACACAGTGCGCCTTCGCAGCAGTTTTATGATTGCTCAGCACAAGAAATACGTTACACACATACAGTTGTTGACAAAATACACTGTACATTATATACCTCAGCTAACTAAACTATGGAAATGTATAATATAGTTCATATAGCAATATGGTCTCACTGCACAGCAGGCCAGCAGTTAGCCGAGTCCGCAATCCATGTTGAGGCACAACTGAGTGACGTGCCTCAACTGGCTGCTGATCACCGCACCGTCTCTTCTCAGTATTTGAACGGCAAATGTGAAAATTCAGCGATTTTGAATAAAAATAATCTAAAACTGGTGAAGTTAAATGGAAAATAACTTTATAGTATAATCACTGAATACATATAACAATTTAATTAATTTGTTTTCTTTTTACATTTTTTTTCTTTCCATGATGGCAGGTGAGGCCCTGCCTCACCTGCCTCTAGTGACCGCACGTCACTGCCAAATACATAACATAATAGTATAACATAAAAGATAGATAAAAGTATGAAGGTATTATTTACAAACAATTCAGAGGGGTGTCAGTTAAATGTAAAAAACCCCAATTCTTATTCTAATTTCTATCTACACAGGTTTTTTCCCCCCGATATGATAACTGTACGAAAACCTATTGTGTGTCTTTAACCAGTTTTGTAATGTTCCTGTGTCTTTTAAATTGATAGGTCAATCTGTGACGTCATTTCCCCTTTAAAGCACGTCTTTGTCAGACTAGCCGGTTTCAATCAATGGTGGCAGCCAGCCTTGTGTGCGTTGGCGACTAAATGTAAGTTTGTCACATACTGTTACAGCATATGAACTGAATGTCGTGCCGCGCTACTTCTGCAAATGTTTGGTGCATCGTATGCTAAGTTCAGTTGTTTTTGGGTCAATTGAGAGATAATTAGTCTCGTTGACGGCGTTTACATTCACATGTAGTTTATTTAACGTCATTGCAACTGCCATGGCGGAGTTTGGCCTTTAGATGGCGACAGAGACCACATAATCGCCATGTATGGTTCTGAAGCTTAGAAACTTGTTTGAAGTTCATGCATAGTTAAATCAATCAATCAATCAATGTTTATTTATATAGCCCTAAATCACAAGTGTCTCTAAGGGCTGCACAAGCCACAACGACATCCTCGGTACAGAGCCCACATAAGGGCAAGGAAAAACTCACCTCAGTGGGACGTCGATGTGAATGACTATGAGCTCTCCCTCCTTCTGTAGGAGGACTGCCCTCAATCCGTATGAAGAGGCATCAGCCAACAGTTGCAGCTCTTTGTTGGGGTCGTACAGTGTCAGTAAGTACTGGAGGTGAAGTGAAGTGAATTATATTTATATAGCGCTTTTCTCTAGTGACTCAAAGCGCTTTAGTGAAACCCAATATCTAAGTTACATTTAAACCAGTGTGGGTGGCACTGGGAGCAGGTGGGTAAAGTGTCTTGCCCAAGGACACAACGGCAGTGAATAGGGCACGAGGAAGTTGAGGTGGGAGGGGGGCAGCGGAGGCTGTATATTGTAGCGTCCCGGAAGAGTTAGTGCTGCAAGGGGTTCTGGGTATTTGTTCTGTTGTGTTACGGTGCGGATGTTCTCCCGAAATGTGTTTGTCATTCTTGTTTGGTGTGGGTTCACAATGTGGCGCGTTTTTGTAACAGTGTTAAAGTTGTTTATACGGCCACCCTCAGTGTGACCTGTATAGCTGTTGACCAAGTATGCATTGCATTCACTTCTGTGTGTAAAAAGCCGTAGATATTGGGACGGCGTGGCGCAGTGGTAGAGTAGCCGTGCGCAACCCGAGGGTCCCTGGTTCAATCCCCACCTAGTACCAACCTCGTCATGTCCGTTGTGTCCTGAGCAAGACACTTCACCCTTGCTCCTGATGGGTGCTGGTTAGCGCCTTGCATGGCAGCTCCCTCCATCAGTGTGTGAATGTGTGTGTGAATGGGTAAATGTGGAAGTAGTGTCAAAGCGCTTTGAGTACCTTGAAGGTAGAAAAGCGCTATACAAGTACAACCCATTTATCATTTATTATATTATGTGATTGGGCCGGCATGCAAAAGAAGTGCCTTTAAGGTTTATTGGCGCTCTGTCCTTCTCCCTACGTCCGTGTACACAGCAGCCTTTTAAAAAGTCATGCATTTTACTTTTTGAAACCGATACCGGTAAATTCCGATATTACATTTTAAAGCATTTATCGGCCGATAATATCGGCAGTCCGATATTATCAGACATCCCTAGTTTCTGTACTTGTTTTGTTTATTATTATTTCTTTGCTTGTATGTAAATGTTGCATTAAAGGTTTATAAAAATCAAAACAATTTAAAAAAAAAAAGATACAAAAATAAGTAAAGCCAGCGTCTGTTTCCAATGGGTACGAGGCGCCATTTAGAGTTTCTCGTAGAAACTTGCCTTGCGATTGCGTTGTTTTCGGCTGTACGAACTGTTAATTTCTGCTCTCTATTACACACTGACTACATCATTTATTATTTAGACCAAACTGGGCGGTAATTTATCGTTCAACTTCGGCAGACACGTTCACAACTCCATCTCTACTCCATTTCCGATGCATCACTGAATAATGTCCCTGTTGCAACACAAACAATTGTTCCTAGGGAACGCATATCTTAACAATAGGTCATATTGTTACACGAACCGTTCAAATCTTTAATTGGAGGGTTGCATATGACGTCACATCTGTTTTTCTTATCGATTCTTATCGAGCAAAACATGCCGTATAGAGGGGTTTTGATTTTTATTTTACATTTCCGACAATGCATTGCCAATATCAATATTGAGAGGCGGAAGTTAGTGAAACGCTAATTATCTCCGATCATTCATCCAATAATATTCATAATGCCGACGACGTCTGCCATTGTCAACCCCCACAATCAAGGTGAAATGAATACAACTAGCTTGCATCGCATTCCTACGCGTGTTTCTGGACAAACGGAAGCGGCTGAAAAGAAAAGTTAACGGCGAAGACGAGCATGGATCGCTACAATCAACCGAGGTGTGACGTGACTTCGTGTTTGTTCGGATTATTTCAGGTAAAACATTTTGTAAGTAAAAAAAAAAAAAATCTAAAATAAATAACTTTGTATTAACTGGGTGTGCTTGGTCATAGACGCACTCTATTGCTGTTCTGTTCTTGGGTGTTCTCATCGTTCGAATAGAGAGATTGGAAATATCATATAAATTCGGGGGGAAAAAACGAAAGTGCGTCGAAGGAAATGGCTCTTGAAAATATCCCTTTCATCATCTTGTGGAATACAATCTGACCATGCTCGTGTCTGCAGTAATCACTTTGTAAAACGTTTGCTTGAACATTTAAATTGTTTGGGAAACTTTCTGTGATGCGATCGAGTTTATTCTCTACAATATTAGTAGTGTTTGAGAGCAGAACTAAATGTAAATAAAGGACAGGCGATCGCATTAGTTTGTGTTCTTTCGTGGCTGCTATGCCTAAATATGAAGACCTGGTTGTGCAAATAAACTACCGTATTTTTCGGAGTATAAGTCACACCTGCCGAAAATGCATAATAAAAAAGGAAAAAAACATATATAAGTCGCACTGGAGCCCGGCCAAACTATGAAAAACACTGCGACTTATAGTCCGAAAAATACGGCAATGCCATGTTGAGTCCTAGTAATAAATATTTTAATTGTTGGTCCAATCTACCATAGTTGGAGGTTTTTTTTAGAGCGCTTTAAAGGCGGAATAGAGCCGATGCCATAGGCTTCATTGTTAGCGGACGCTTGCTAGTGTTTATTTACGAGTTAGAATGCACAATAAAGAACAACATGTGTGCTTGTCTTACATAAGGATTGTAAATGATAGGCAAAATTACAAATAAAGTGTAGTTCCCCTTTAAAGGATCTTGTGAATCATATTTTATTGATCTTTTTTTTTTTAACCGGTACCTAAAAGACACTTGATAGTGTTTTTTAATTCATAACATAAGAGTGGGCTAACTGGGTTCAGACTGAATCGTGGTCTGGATCTGGAAAACAGTCCAGACTTTAGAGAAGCCGTGCAGTAAACCATTAGTGACTCTGCAGAAGTCCATTCAAAGAGGACTTCCAAAAAGGAAAAGTTATTCTCCTGCGTGTGTTCTCATGTGTCTTTGCATATTACGTTTGTGAGATAGTATTTTACCACAAACTGGACAACTGAAAGGTTTTTCTCCTGTATGTGTTCTCATGTGTGACATCATAATTCCCTTCCGAGAAAACCTTTTTCCGCAGATTGAGCAAATGAAGGGTTTTTCTCCTGTGTGTGTTCTCATATGTAACTGCATCATTCCCTTTCGAGAAAACGTTTTGCCACAGTTTGAGCAAATAAAAGGTTTTTCTCCAGTGTGTGTCCGCATGTGTCGAGTCAAGTCAGAGTTTGTAACAAAGCCTTTGGCACAAACTGAACAAATAAAAGGTTTTTCTCCTGTATGTGTTCTCATGTGTATTTGAATACTACCTTTTCGGGAAAATATTTGGCCGCAAACTGAACAACTGAAAGGTTTTTTCTCTGTGTGTGTTTTCATGTGTGATTCCATATTTACATTAACGTGTGACGTTGAGTCGTCACTATCTGATAGTGGAGCTAAGAGGTTGTCTACTTGTGATCCTCCACTGTGGTCTCCATCATCTTCTGTTGTCATGTGTTGTGGTGAGCTGCTGCTTGGAGGCTCCACCTCTCTCTTCTCCTCACTTGGACTGTGATGAAGCTGTGAGGACTCAGGTGGTTTGTCTTCATGGTCTTCAGTCTTCACAGAGACAACAGTCAGTGGAAAGTTGGTGAGATCAGCCTCCTCCTGCCCTAGAAGACACTCTCTCTCCTGAGTGATACAGAGTTTCTCATCTTCCTCTTTAATGTGGGGGGGCTGTGGTTCCTCCTGCTTGAAACGGGAGCTCACCTCCAGCAACTGAGAGAGAGGTTCTTCTTGATGTCCAATCAGCTGCTGGACGTCTGCAGGATAAATAAGAATTATTGTGAATGATAAACTTTTAATTTTTGGTACAAGTTGATGTTTCAAAAGCAATGTATACATCTATTTTAGTAAATTATATGTCTTGGCTGTTGTATTTCAGGACACCAAACTTAGGAAGTGGTTGGGGGCGTGGCTAAGAGGGGAGTAGTATATTTACAGCTAGAATTCACCAAGTCAAGTATTTCCTATATATATATACATATATATATATATATAGGAAATACTTGACTTTCAGTGAATTCTAGCTATAAATATATATTTATTTTATTGTGTATATATATATATATATATATATATATATATATATATATATATATATATATATATATATATATATATATAAAAGAAATACTTGAATTTCAGTGTTCATTTATTTACACATATACTTGTTGAGTTATGGGTTGAATTGTCCATCCTTGTTCTATTCTCTGTCACTATTTTTCTAACCATGCTGAACACCCTCTCTGATGATGCATTGCTGTGTGGCACGCACAAAAGTGCTTTCATCAAATGCACTAGATGGCAGTATTGTCCTGTTTAAGAGTGTCACAACATTGCTGTTTACGGCAGACGAACTGCTTTACGGCAGACCAAAACGTGACTGCTGTTGTTGTGTGTTGTTACCGCGCTGGGAGGACGTTAATGAAACTGCCTAACAATAAACCCATATAAGGAACCAAGAACTCGCCCTCGATCATTCTACAGTTATAACGTCATTGGGCAGGCACGCTGTTTATATTGTGGGAAAGCGGACTCAGGTCCGCATGAATTTCGGGAGATAATTTGTCCCGGGAGGTTTTCGGGAGAGGCGCTGAATTTCGGGAGTCTCCCGGAAAATCCGGGAGGGTTGGCAAGTATGAGTAAGTGATGAGTAAGCGCGTTGAGAATTTCGTCCCGAGACGTCCTTAAGGCTTATATTTGTTCGAAAGCCGGGACAACACATTGTATTAGATGCTATCTGGATGTTGTGCTTACTTGGACTGGGATGAAGCTGTGAGGACTCAGGTGGTTTGTCTTCATGGTCTTCAGTCTCCACAGTGACAACAGTCAGTGGAAACTTGGTGAGATCAGCCTCTTCCTGCCCTAGAAGACGCTCTCCCTCTTCTTCTTCTTTACAGTGGAGGGGATGTGGACCTTCCTCTTTAACAGGAGGGGGCTGTGGATGCTTCAAAGCGGAGTTCCCCCCCTGCGACTTAGGGAGACATTCTTTCTGACGTCCAGTCAGCTCGTAGACATCTGCAAGACTCAGACAAAACCAGCAAACTTTAACTCAGACATATTACATAGTACATGAAATGTGAATATTTTACAGGTGAACAATGTGATGGGAAAATGTGTAACGTATGTCATGACGTCACGTGAAACAAGGATATTGAGATATACCATTAGATTTTACCTGTACATGAATCGGTACCTAGTAGTAAGGACGGACTTCAGTCGGTACTGAATTCTCTACCCATCCCTACAAACATACACGGCACATAGAGAACCCTCCCCCTACCACACCTCGGCTTCTCCAACCACATCTTTAGTCTATCAGCCTTAGCCTACCTAGGAGTATCACTTTGTGGCCAAATGATGCAGCCTCTGTGCTCCAGGACTTCTTTCAGTGCACAGACTGGCAGATGTTCAGAGCAGCAACCACACAGGATGGAAGAGTGGACATGGAGGAATACACAACATCTGTCCTGGCTTCTACTTCAAAACGTGTTGCGATGTCTCCACCACCATGACATATTTACCAAGATAAAATACATTTTGGTAGCTTGTCAATAGGATATTTAATTGTATGTTAGCTTTAGGCTAGCGGCATGAGTGCCAACCAATCCTGTTCTTATTGGGGGGTTTTTTCAGTTCATACAAAAATGTATGGAGGGCTTTTGCTTTTTCGACATTTCCCACAATGCATTGCCCTTGGCTGTATTGTATCACACTCATTGTTGCTGATCATTCATTCAGTAAAACTGATAATGCAGACGACGTGTGCGACTGTCAACTGCCACAATAGAGGTGGGAGAGACATTACTTGCTTTGAGAGGTGGGGGAAATAATCGATTTTTAGAGGTATCACAATTCGGATCGACCTGAACTCCGCTCTGACATGTGGTACCTTGATTCTGCTTCCCTGGTATGTTGCCTTCGCATATTTCTGTAATATTGACCTCGTTGTGTTTTTGTTTTCCTAGCCACCTTGTTTTGAGAGGACTAGTTTTTGCCACGCTGTGTACGTCCTGACCTTTGCTCCGCCAACCTCTGAAAGAGACTACTTTTGTTTTATTTCCCATGGTGTGCACTTTTTCCCCATCACCCTTAGTTACAATTTTGGACTCATTAAATATTTTCATTTGTTATCGCTTCCCTTGCCTCCATTCTCTGCATCCCGGGGTCCACCCTTGAACTCTATCTTAACAGGAATTAATGTAACTGTTTCTTATTCCAAATGAATTGGATTTTTTAAAGTTGCAAGTGATCAACGCTTATTCAGTGAAACAAAAAGAAATGTAAAACTGCATCAATATACAGTACAGGCCAAAAGTTTGGACATACCTTCTCCTCATTCAACGCGTTTTCTTTACTTTCATGACTATTTACATTGTAGATTGCACACTCTTGGCATTATCTCGATGAGCTTCGAGAGGTAGTCACCTGAAATGGTTTTCACTTCACGGTTGTGCTTGAAGCTCATCGAGAGAATGCCAAGAGTGTGCAAAGCAGTAATCAGAGCAAAGGTTGGCTATTTTGAAGAAACTAGAATATAAAACATGTTTTCAGTTATTTCACCTTTTTTTGTTAAGTACATAACTCCACATGTTCCTCCATTCATAGTTTTGATGCCTTCAGTGACAATTTACAATGTGAATAGTCGTTAAAATATAGAAAACACATTTAATGAGAAGGCGTGTCCAAACTTTTGGCCTGTACTGTACATAAATTAAAGATGCATCAATAATCGATTTTTAATCGAATCGTAGCTCCTGAATCGACCCAAAGATTCCCACATCTACTAGCTTTAATCGCATTCCTAAGCGTATATCTGGACAGACGGAAGCGTCTGAAAAGAAGGCAAATGCGAGGATGGACTTTGTGTTTGTTTGGATCATTTTAGGCAATTAGGAACATTTTGGAAGTAAAATGAATGTAAAATAAATGACAGCAGCACTTTGATGTATTTATATTGATGAAACTACTACTCACTTCTCTCATCCAGACTGTAGCCTCCATATAAAACAAAAGTGAAGCGACATGAGAACAACATTCTCCCATTCCTGCCTTACAGTCAGTGTACTAACATGACATCAGATTAGTTATCCATGATTATCCAGGGTGTCAAAGTTCTGTCAGATAATGTCTGAGAGGAGGTGTGAAGTGGGCTGGGTTGAAAAATTAAGTAGTTCACAAAGTCCGGTTAGGAGACACGGGAAAGACGTCATGCATGGTCTCTGCTCCACTCAGACTTGTCCATCTTACACGGATTCCGTTAGTCTACCCCAGGTCAGCTGTGGCTACAAATGTAGCTTACCACCACCAGGTGTGAATGTGGAGTGACGCTATATAAATCTAATCTGACCTGATAGGTCGTGAGTTCAAACCCCGGCCGTGTCGTACCAAAGACTATAAAATGGGACCTGTTGGAGCCAAATTTCCTTATTTTGTTTATATTTTGTTTTCTCGAAATGATTGCTGGCAGTCTTCCATCAGGGATGGGACCGTTGCCATGGTGCGGTTGCCATAGTACCCTCATTTAATCTAGGGTTTAGGTGGTAGCACTCAGGTGCGATTGTATGGAGGACACAAACAGTTTTCGACCGTGCCGTGCGTGGTCAAGTCTCGCTGCTGTGACAATGTTCAATTCAAGGTCAGCATACTAACGATGACATTATGTTGTGTAGCCTACATTTGATTTCATTTTGATAGCTTAAAATAAACGGATTGTCCTATCCAAACATATTTCCACAGTGCTGGACATTGAATCATTTGCACGCGTCAAACTAAGTCAACATAGTCGCCCTCAGTATCAGCTTAAAGGTAAAGGCTATACAGGACCCATTACCTCCCTGCTTGGCACTCAGCATCAAGGGTTGGAATTGGGGGTTAAATCACCAAAAATGATTCCCGAGCGCAGCCACCGCTGCTGCTCACTGCTCCCCTCACCTCCCAGGGGGTGGAACAAGGGCATGGGTCAAATGCAGAGGTTAATTTCACCACACCTAGTGTGTGCGTGAATATCAGTGGTACTTTAACTTTTAACTTGAATCCATTATTATTATCCTTGCATCCAATTAATTTGCTCCTTATAACGACAAATGGAGGTCTTATCCAATGACTCACGGTATTTCTCCTTAGTATCACAAGTAGGGATGATGTTCGTTAAGAAATTATCGAGTTCGAGTACATTATCGAATCCTCTTATCGAACCGATTCCTTATCGAATCTCTTCTCGAATCCAGATAGGTTGTTGTGTGTGGACTGTGTTGCAAAAGCCACAGATGTTATGTGACTGGACCGGCACGCTGTTTATATGGAGGAAAAGCGGACGTGACTGAGGACAGCATGCAGCAGTTATAGGGTGAAGGTTTCAGGTTTCAACGCTATGTGCGTTGTAAATAAAAAAAATTGCCGACAAACACATCACCAACATGGACGCTCACTTTCAACATCCCGGTGAAGCACACCGGAGAAGAGGGGGACCAGCACGGTAGCGAATCCATACGCACAACGGGGCAAGAGAAGTCGGCTTTTACTGTTGTGCTTTGAAAATGAGGAGAGGGAATCTGGCGTGTTTGATGGAGAACTTGCCCAGTTGTTCAATTCGGACACAGAAGATGAGGACTTTGATGGATTTGTGGATGAGGGTTGATCAAAAAATAATGTGAGTACATTGATAAATACTTCAATAAAGTACAACCCAACTCAGCTTTGCTCCTGCTGCCTTTTTAAAACAGCGTATGTTTTAAACTAGCGTATGTTTTAAGTAGGGATGTCCGATAATATCGGACTGCCGATAATATCGGCCGATAAATGCTTTAAAATGTAATATCGGAAATTATCGGAATCGGTTTCAATAAGTGAAATTTATGACTTTTTACAACGCCGCTGTGTACACGGACGTAGGGAGAAGTACAGAGCGCCAATAAACCTTATAAGCACTGCCTTTGCGTGCCGGCCCAGTCAAATCTACGGCTTTACACACATACAAATGAATGCAAGTCATACTTGGTCAAAAGCCATACAGGTCACACTGAGGGTGGCCGTATAAACAACTTTAAAACTGTTACAAATATGCGCCACACTGTGAACCCACACCAAACAAGAATGACAAACACATTTCGGGAGAACATCCGTACCTTAACACAACATAAACACAACAGAACAAATACCCAGAACCCCTTGCAGCACTAACTCTTCCGGGACGCTAACAATATACACCCCCTCTACCCTCAACCACGCCCCCCTCCAATCTTGCCCACCTCAACCTTCTCATGTCCCAAATTCCAAGCTGCTGTTTTGAGGCATGTTAAAAAAAATAATGCACTTTGTGACTTCAATAATAAATATGGCAGTGCCATTTTGGCATTTTTTTTCCATAACTTGAGTTGATTTATTTTGAAAAACCTTGTTACATTGTTTAATGCATCCAGCGGGGCATCACAACAAAATTAGGCATAATAATGTGTTAATTCCACGACTGTATATATCGGTATCGGTTGATATCGGAATCGGTAATTAAGAGTTGGACAATATCGGAATATCGGATATCGGCAAAAAAGCCATTATCGGACATCTCTAGTTTTAAGATACCGGTAGCGTATGTTTAACCATGTCTGCGCCCACAAATACGCTGCACCTTATTTATGCGTTAAATACAGAAATAGCATCCGTAACTGACACGGCGCATTTTAATACGGTGCGCCCTATGGTCGCGAAAATACGGTATAGTGGCTTCGATAACGGGTACCGGTTCTCAAGAAGGGATTCGAATCCATGGAATTGGTTCTTTTCTTATCGAACAATCGGGAGAATCGGTTTCGAACATCATCCCTAATCACAGGTGCAACGTTATTTCCCATGGAATAGTTCGGAAGTATTACAAGTAGCACTATCCTGAATGCTTAATCTGCCTTAATTTGACATGATTCTTAGATGTTAAAGTACTTCATGTGCATATCAATTAGGGGTGTGGGGAAAAATCGATTCGAATTCGAATTGAAATTCTCACGTTGTGCGATTCAGAATCGATTCTCATTTTTTATTTATTTATTTTTAAAAATCAATCCAACAAAACAACACACAGCAATACCATAACAATGCAATCCAATTCCAAAACCAAACCCGACCCAGCAACACTCAGAACGGCAATAAACAGAGCAATTGAGAGGAGACACAAACACGACAGAGAACAAACCAAAAGTAGTGAAACAGAAATGATTATTATCAACAACAGTATCAATATTAGTTACAATTTCAACATAGCAGTGATTAAAAATCCCTCATTGACATTATCATTAGACATTAATAAAAACAATTTAAAAAATGAACAATAGTGTCACAGTGGCTTACACTTGCATCGCATCTCATAAGCTTGACAACACACTGTGTCCAATATTTTCACAAAGATAAAATAAGTCATATTTTTGGTTCATTTAATAGTTAAAACAAATTTACATTATTGCAATCAGTTGATAAAACATTGTCCTTTACAATTATAAAAGCTTTTTACAAAAATCTACTACTCTGCTTGCATGTCAGCAGACTGGGGTAGATCCTGCTGAAATCCTATGTATTGAATGAATAGAGAATCCTTTTGAATCGGGAAAATATCGTTTTTGAATCGAGAATCGCGTTGAATCGAAAAAAATTGATTTTGAATCGAATTGTGACCTCAAGAATCGATATTGAATCGAATCGTGGGACACCCAAAGATTCGCAGCCCTAATATTAATACACTTTCCTTTGTGTGCTTGGTTTTACTGTAACCTAATTGAGGCGGTTATCAATAAACAACTTCAAACTTTTCATCTTTAATTTGAAACACTCTTAAAGGGGAACATTATCACAATTTCAGAAGGGTTAAAACCATTAAAAATCAGTTCCCAGTGGCTTATTTTATTTTTCGAAGTTTTTTTCAAAATTTTACCCATCACGCAATATCCCTAAAAAAGCTTCAAAGTGCCTGATTTTAACCATCGTTATATACACCCGTCCATTTTCCTGTGACGTCACATAGTGATGCCAACTCAAACAAACATGGTGCATAGAACAGCAAGCTATAGCGACATTAGCTCGGATTCAGACTCGGATTTCAGCGGCTTAAGCGATTCAACAGATTATGCATGTATTGAAACGGATGGTTGTAGTGTGGAGGCAGGTAGCGAAAACGAAATTGAAGAAGAAACTGAAGCTATTGAGCCATATCGGTTTGAACCGTATGCAAGCGAAACCGACGAAAACGACACGACAGCCAGCGACACGGGAGACAGCGAGGACGAATTCGGCGATCGCCTTCTAACCAACGATTGGTATGTGTTTGTTTGGCATTAAAGGAAACTAACAACTATGAACTAGGTTTACAGCATATGAAATACATTTGGCAACAACATGCACTTTGAGAGTGCAGACAGCCCAATTTTCATTAATTAATATATTCTGTAGACATACCCTCATTCGCTGTCTTTTCCTGAAAGCTGATCTGTCCAGTTTTGGAGTTGATGTCAGCAGGCCAGGGAAGCTAGGGTCGATATTCTTCTCTTGATCATCTTCGGCGGCATAAGGGACTGTGTGAGCCAAGACATCCAGGGGGTTTAGCTCGCTCGTCTGCGGGAACAAACTGCCGCCATTGCTTGCCGTGCTATCGAGTTCCTTTGTCCCTGAATTGCTCACACACTCCGGCAGATTCAATGGGGGTCTGGCGGCAGATTTCTTTGACTTTATCGTTGGAAATGCATCTGCTTTGAGTGTCGCAGGATATCCACACATTCTTGCCATCTCTGTCGTAGCATAGCTTTCGTCGGTAAAGTGTGCGGAACAAACGTCCAATTTCTTGCCACATTCGCATCTTTGGGCCACTGGTGCAACTTGAATCCGTCCCTGTTCGTCTTGTTACACCCTCCGACAACACACCGACGAGGCATGATGTCTCCAAGGTACGGAACACAGTCGAAAAAATGGAAAATAACAGAGCTGATTTTACTCAGTGTTTGAGAAAATGGCGGATTGCTTCCCGATGTGACGTCACCATCGCTCCGAGAGCGAATAATAGAAAGGCGTTTAATTCGCCAAAATTCACCCATTTAGAGTTCGGAAATCGGTTAAAAAAATATATGGTCTTTTTTCTGCAACATCAAGGTATATATTGACGCTTACATAGGTCTGGTGATAATGTTCCCCTTTAAGCAAATACATATTTACATAACTATCTTACTTTCACTTCTTGACAAAGCTCCTCCACTAAGTAAAGTAATTCCAAGTGTTCGTCCCTGCCAATGATGAAACATCAAGTTAGTAAAGATGCGAGAGTAAGAAGTAAACAAACCTGTTCTGTGGAACACAACTTGAGGCTTCTTGAAAACCGCGTCCAGTAGTTGACGTTGTCGCTCGTTCTCCTCTTTTGTTCGAGAAAGTTCGCCCTCGTACTCTGCTATCGTTCTTTCTAACACTGCAAATATGTCTTCAACAGCCGCAGTCAGTCGCCGAGTCACCAACACTCTCAGCATTTGTACTTGACACATTTTTTGTTTACACGATCACAACATTCAGGAGCGGTTGACGATCACTTCCGCGTCTCTTTGTTAGCCGCTAGCAAGCTAAGATAACTAGCGCGATAAGATAGCATGAGAAGCTTGAAGGTTCAGTGAGATAATTTAGCTTAATCCTTACATAAAAAATGAATAATGCACAAAAAAATAAGTACACAGGAAGAAATGAAGGATTAACGCCGACCACTGTGCTCCACGACTGGTGTCAGGAGACGCGAGAAGTCCGTGCATGCGCAGAATGTCACTTCCGGTCATCTTTTACATCACATCCGTTTTTCTTCTTCGCGGCTTAATTCACGCGATGGTCAAGCAGTTTGAGCACAGCCTTAAAAACATTTGATTGATTGAAATTTGATTGAAACTTTTATTAGTAGATTGCACAGTTCAGTACATATTCCGTACAATTGACCACTAAATGGTAACACCCGAATACGTTTTTCAACTTGTTTAAGTCGTGTTCCACGTTAATCAATTCATAGTACCGGTAGACAACAAACAAACAAAGTGAGTGTAGGTATCAGAAAATGCCGTGTTGCTGTTCTGTTCTTGGGTGTTCAAGTCGTTCAAATAGGAAAAAGCTTTCATAGAGTCCGGAAAAATAAGTGGTTGATAAAAGTAATAAAGTCCGGGGATAGTTATATTTTCATAAACAATCATAAATGAATCTTTCAGCTCAAACACAATGTTGACATTTATAGTTATATTCTGATAAACAATCATAAACAAATATTTCAGCACATACACAATGTTGACATCTATAGTTATATTTTGACAAATAATAATAAATGAATCTTTCAGCACATACACAATGTTGACATCTATAGTTATATTCTGATAAACAATCATAAACAAATATTTCAGCACATACACAATGTTGACATCTATAGTTATATTTTGATAAATGATCATAAATGAATCTTTCAGCACATACACAATGTTGACATCTATAGTTATATTTTTGATGAATTAATATTTCAGCACATACACAATATTGACATCTATAGTTATATTTTGATAAATAATCATAAATGAATCTTTCAGCACATACACAATGTTGACATCTATAGTTATATTCTGATAAACAATCATAAACAAATATTTCAGCACATACCGGTACACAACATTGACATCTATAGTTATATTTTGATAAATAATCATAAATTAATCTTTCAGCACAAACACAATGTTGACATTTATAGTTATATTTTGATAAACAATCATAAACAAATATTTCAGCACATACACAATGTTGACATCTATAGTTATAGTTTGATAAACAATCATAAATGAACCTTTCAGCACATACACAATGTTGACATCTATAGTTATATTTTGATAAACAATCATAAATTAATATTTCAGCACAAACACAATGTTGACATCTATAGTTATATGTTGATAAATAATCATAAATTAATGTTTCAGCACAAACACAATGTTGACATTTATAGTTATATTTTGATAAACAACCATAAATGAATCTTTCAGCACATACACAATGTTGACATCTATAGTTATATTCTGATAAATAATCATAAATGAATCTTTCAGCACATACACAATGTTGACATCTATAGTTATATTCTGATAAACAATCATAAACAAAAATATTTCAGCACATACACAATGTTGACATCTATAGTTATATTCTGATAAATGATCTTAAATGAATCTTTCAGCACATACACAATGTTGACATCTATAGTTATATTCTGATAAACAATCATAAACAAATATTTCAGCACATACACAATGTTGACATCTATAGTTATATTTTGATAAATAATCATAAATGAATATTTCAGCACATACACAATATTGACATCTATAGTTATATTCTGATAAACAATCATAAACATATATTTCAGCACATACACAATGTTGACATCTATAGTTATATTTTAATAAACAATCATAAACAAATCTTTCAGCACATACACAATGTTGACATCTATAGTTATATTTTGATAAACAACCATAAATGAATCTTTCAGCACATACACAATGTTGACATCTATAGTTATATTTTGATAAACAATCATAAATTAATATTTCAGCACAAACACAATGTTGACATCTATAGTTATATTTTGATAAATAATCATAAATTAATGTTTCAGCACAAACACAATGTTGACATTTATAGTTATATTTTGATAAACAACCATAAATGAATCTTTCAGCACATACACAATGTTGACATCTATAGTTATATTCTGATAAATAATCATAAATGAATCTTTCAGCACATACACAATGTTGACATCTATAGTTATATTCTGATAAACAATCATAAACAAATATTTCAGCACATACACAATGTTGACATCTATAGTTATATTCTGATAAATGATCATAAATGAATCTTTCAGCACATACACAATGTTGACATCTATAGTTATATTCTGATAAACAATCATAAACAAATATTTCAGCACATACACAATGTTGACATCTATAGTTATATTTTGATAAATAATCATAAATGAATATTTCAGCACATACACAATGTTGACATCTATAGTTATATTCTGATAAACAATCATAAACATATATTTCAGCACATACACAATGTTGACATCTATAGTTATATTTTGATAAACAATCATAAATGAACCTTTCAGCACATACACAATGTTGACATCTATAGTTATAGTTTGATAAACAATCATAAATGAACCTTTCAGCACATACACAATGTTGACATCTATAGTTATATTCTGATAAATAATCATAAATGAATCTTTCAGCACATACACAATGTTGACATATATAGTTATATTCTGATAAACAATCATAAACGAATACTTCAGCACATACATAATGTTGACATT
Organism: Nerophis lumbriciformis; assembly: GCF_033978685.3. NCBI lineage: Eukaryota > Metazoa > Chordata > Actinopteri > Syngnathiformes > Syngnathidae > Nerophis > Nerophis lumbriciformis. Next base: position 35,060,262 of record NC_084560.2, read on the forward strand.
TATAGTTATATTTTGATAAATTAATCTTTCAGCACATACACAATGTTGACATCTATAGTTATATTCTGACAACAGTAACAAACATGGCAGTAGACGCTAAGTTAAATCATGAAATGCAACCGGGTCTATTCCATTGCATAGTTTTGCTCGTATCTCCTTTTTGCAGGAAGATTTAAGCCTCTTTTGTACTCAGTTCGCACGCTGCTTACTGTACAACAGCCATCTTGGCTTGGTCGACCACCGCTGGTTGTCATTTCAGGGAAGAAGTCACGTGTCTGAATACAAGCAATAGGCCGCACCGGATGTCCCCCTTTTCATCGTGAAAGATGATCAATAAAAATACAATGTAAATATATAAATAAAATTGCTGCAATAACCTTCTTCAACCGTGACACGGGTAGCAGTACGCTATAGGTCATAGTTTAGTTTTTTTAAGAAAAGGTTCCATTAAGTGTACAGAGTGCGCATTAAACATACATTTTTATTTACGCATTCGTATTAATAAATTTATTTTTATTTTTTTCATTCTGCAATTTTCTAACAGACATTTCCACCATGTTTGATTGAGGTAATTATGGTGACAGCTGATCACCGGGATCAAACTGGAATTTAATTGCCCAGCTGATTGTGAACAGGAATGTTGTGGTTAAACATCGGGTAAGGCAAATAACATCAATCATAAAAATAAACCCATTTGAAGAGAAACCTTTGACCAAAATACAAATAGAACATATTAGTGATCAACCAACATCACATCAGTCTTTGTCCTTGGAAAAAGTAGAGGTCTCTAGCCGACTCCAAAAATGCATCAGGAATTGTTTGAAATTTTGCCTATTGTTCACAATTATTAGAGACGAGAACACTAATCTCTTTTTTTTTTTTTGGATTTTAAAGATGATAAAAAATGCTTGGGTGGTGCGGCTCATAGGAGTCCCGGATGTAGCCTTCAAAGCCCTCTAAAACAACTTCAAAGCCCTCCATCAATGTTTGATATACACACTGCAAATCTATTTATAATGTAGTAACAGACACCATCATAACAATATGTAATACATTTTATATACACACTGCAAGTATATATATATATAATGTTGTAACAGACACCTTCATAACAATATGTAATATGTACAATATACACACTGCAAGTATATATATATAATGTAGTAACAGACACCTTCATAACAATATGTACAATATACACACTGCAAGTCTTTATATAATGTAGTAACAGACACCTTCATAACAATATGTACAATATACACACTGCAAGTATACAGGTAAAAGCCAGTAAATTAGAATATTTTGAAAAACTTGATTTATTTCAGTAATTGCATTCAAAAGGTGTAACTTGTACATTATATTTATTCATTGCACACAGACTGATGGGTCAGCAGCAGGAAGCATGAAGTGCTCTAAAACTTGCTGGTAGACGGCTGCGTTGACCCTGGATCTCAGGAAACAGAGTGGACCGACACCAGCAGATGACATGGCACCCCAAACCATCACTGATGGTGGAAACTTTACACTAGACTTCAGGCAACGTGGATCCTGTGCCTCTCCTGTCTTCCTCCAGACTCTGGGACCTCGATTTCCAAAGGAAATGCAAAATTTGCTTTCGTCAGAAAACATGACTTTGGACCACTCAGCAGCAGTCCAGCTGGTGTCGGTCCACTCTGTTTCCTGAGATCCAGGGTCAACGCAGCCGTCTACCAGCAAGTTTTAGAGCACTTCATGCTTCCTGCTGCTGACCTGCTCTATGGAGATGGAGATTTCAAGTTCCAACAGGACTTGGCGCCTGCACACAGCGCAAAATCTACCCGTGCCTGGTTTACGGACCATGGTATTTCTGTTCTAAATTGGCCCGCCAACTCCCCTGACCTTAGCCCCATAGAAAATCTGTGGGGTATTGTGAAAAGGAAAATGCAGAATGCCAGACCCAAAAACGCAGAAGAGTTGAAGGCCACTATCAGAGCAACCTGGGCTCTCATAACACCTGAGCAGTGCCAGAAACTCATCGACTCCATGCCACGCCGCATTAACGCAGTAATTGAGGCAAAAGGAGCTCCAACCAAGTATTGAGTATTGTACATGCTCATATTTTTCATTTTCATACTTTTCAGTTGGCCAACTTTCTAAAAATCCCTTTTTTGTATTAGCCTTACACAATATTCTAATTTTGTGACACACGGAATTTTGGATTTTCATTTGTTGCCACTTCAAATCATCAAAATTAAATGAAATAAACATTTGAATGCATCAGTCTGTGTGCAATGAATAAATATAATGTACAAGTTACACCTTTTGAATGCAATTACTGAAATAAATCAAGTTTTTCAAAATATTCTAATTTACTGGCTTTTACCTGTACGGTATATATAATGTAGTAACAGACACCTTCATAACAATATGTAATATATACAATATACACACTGCAAGTATGTATATAATGTAGTAACAGACACCTTCATAACAATATGTACAATATACACACTGCAAGTATATACATAATGTAGTAACAGACATCTTCTTAACACTATGTAATATGTACAATATACACACTGCAAGTACCGGTATATATATAATGTAGTAACAGACACCTTCATAACAATATGTACAATATACACACTGTAAGTCTTTATATAATGTAGTAACAGACACCTTCATAACAATATGTACAATATACACACTGCAAGTCTTTATATAATGTAGTAACAGACACCTTCATAACAATATGTACAATATACACACTGCAAGTATATATATAATGTAGTAACAGACACCTTCATAACAATATGTAATATATACAATATACACACTGCAAGTATGTATATAATGTAGTAACAGACACCTTCATAACAATATGTACAATATACACACTGCAAGTATATACATAATGTAGTAACAGACACCTTCTTAACACTATGTAATATGTACAATATACACACTGCAAGTCTTTATATAATGCAGTAACAGACACCTTCATAGCACTATGTAATATGTACAATATACACACTGCAAGTATATATATAATGTAGTAACAGACACCTTCATAACAGTTTGTAATATGTACAATATACACACTGCAAGTATATATATATATCATGTAGTAACAGACACCTTCATAACAATATGTAATATGTACAATATACACACTGCAAGTATATATATAATGTAGTAACAGACACCTTCATAACGGTTTGTAATATGTCCGAAATACACACCGCAATTATATATATAATGTAGTAACAGACACCTTCATAAGAATATGTAATATGTACAATATACACACTGCAAGTCTATATATAATGTAGTAACATACACCTTCATAACAATTTGTAATATGTACAATATACACACTGCAAGTATATATATAATGTAGTAACAGACACCTTCATAACAATATGTAATATGTACAATATACACACTGCAAGTATATATATAATGTAGTAACAGACACCTTCATAACAATATTTAATATGCATAATATACACACTGCAAGTAAGTATACATGTAATGCTGTAACAAACACATTCATAACAATATGTAGTATGTACAATATGTACTCCATCCATCCATCCATCCATTTTCTACCGCTTATTCCCTTCGGGGTCGCGGGGGGCGCTGGAGCCTATCTCAGCTACAATCGGGCGGAAGGGTACACCCTGGACAAGTCGCCACCTCATCGCAGGGCCAACACAGATAGACAGACAACATTCACACTCACATTCACACACTAGGGCCAATTTAGTGTTGCCAATACTGTATTTTGGTAATTTTAACTAATTCCTTGGCAGATTTATTTCCGTTTTCATAACAGTGCACTTCCGACCTCCGGCAGACTGAAGCCGAGAGAGTGACGTCTGCGTGTCTTGCTGCTTCAAATGTGGAACTTGAAGCAAAGCCATTACGACATAAATGGAGTGATTACCCAAAATAAACCGGAAAAATGTCCCCGGCCAGCTGAACCGAACGCACAACTGTTCATTGAGTGAGTCACTTTAATATTTATCATGATACACGCAGCAAATCATACTTGTTATTTCAATTACAGTATGTCGAGCTACCTGTGTACAAATGTTGTGCAAGGTGAAGTTCTTTTTACATTTATCAGCAATTAAAAGGCAAAGTTCCACTGTTAAGAAAAAGACACCAAAAGTTGTTTAAAATAATTAGATTCCAGCTTAAAAAAAAATAATTTAACAGGATGTTTAAAAATGAACTAAAAAAAAAAGATTAAATAAATTGCAATAAAAAAAAACCTGGAGATGGTGGGAAAGACCCGATAAGACGCTCATTTGTGTTACCTTTTTGTTTCTTTATCTGTGGGAAAAATATGATTAATTCTTCATCTAAACATGTAGATATATACATCCCATCAGTCAGCAACCCAGTGAGAGCAGACAGTGTACAGTAAGTGATTGTTTGATTATGTTGCTAGTTTATAGTTCGTGTTCAGCATTTAGCAAAACTGTTTCTTGTTGGGGCCGCTTTTAACTCAGCTTCTAAAACTTGTAGCTCATCCTTTGTATGTTCAGGCTCAAAAATATGGAAATTCTGGATTATCATCTGTTCCAAAGTAGTTTTTGTTGTTTTTCATGAAGTCTGACATAATTAGAAGTGTTAATAGTGCTAAAAATTAACAAAATATGTAAATATTACATATTATAAATGTTATTACACAAATATACTTACATCATGTATATTACATGTTTTTAAAGCGCTTTATAGGCAGAATAGTGCGAATCCCGTGAGCTTCTTTGTTAGCTGACTTTAGCCAGTGTTGCTTTTTGAGTTAGAATGCATAAAGAACTAAAACGTGTGTGCTTGTCTTATATAAGGCTTGTGGATGACTGGCAACATTCCAAACAAAGCGCAGTTCCTAATCTATATTTGTTTAAAGGACAATGCGCAGTTATGTTAACAAGCACCTTGCTAATTTCCATCTGTCGTCCTTTTACTGCACAGTTAGCATCCACAATTGAAATTTCATAAAGAGATTACAAGTACATAACAAGATTAAAATTACATAACAAGCAAGCTGTTAAAACATATTGTGATTTTTATTTATAAAACACTTTATCTAACATTACACATAACAAATACATACACATTGCAAACCATTTACTGATATATTTCTTACCAGTTCCTAAAAGAAACTTGATAGCGTTATGTCATTCATATCTTGAGGAGAGCTGGCTACGTCCAGGCTGAATCGTGCTCAAGAACTGGAACACAGCAGTAGACCATTAGTGACTCAGCAGGAATCCATTCAAAGAGGACTTCCAAAGTGGAAAAGTTATTCTCCTGTGCCTGCTTTTCATGTGACTTTGTTTGTCGGTGTATCTTTTACCACACACTATACAACAGACAGGTTTTCTGCGTGTGTTCTCATATGTGACAGCATCATTCCCCTTCGAGAAAAGTGTTGACCACACTCTAAACAACTGAAAGGTTTTTCTCCGGTGTGTGTTCTCATATGTGACAGCATTGTTCCCTTTAGAGAAAACTTTTTGCCACAGTTTGAACAAATGAAAGGTTTTTCTCCCGTGTGTGTCCGCATGTGTCGAGTCAAATCAGAATTTTTAACAAAGCCTTTTGCACAGACTGAACAAATATAAGGTTTTTCACCTGTATGTGTTCTCATATGTCTTTGCATGTAACCTTTTTCCGAGAATATTTTGCCGCAAACTGAACAACTGAAAGGTTTTTCTCCTGTATGTGATCTCATGTGTCTTTGCATGATATGTTTTGCAGCGTATCTTTGACCGCACACTGCACAACTGAAGGGTTTTTCTCCTGTATGTGTTCTCATGTGCAACACCATAATTCTCATTTGAGAAAACCTTTTACCACAGTCTGGACAAATGAAAGGTTTTTCTACAGTGTGAGTTCCCATGTGTCGAGTCAAATCAGAGCTTGTACCAAAGCCTTTTGCGCAAACTGAACAAATAAAAGGTTTTTCTCCTGTGTGCATTCCCATGTGTAACTGCATTAATCTCTTTTGAGAAAATTGTTTACCACACACAGAACAACTAAAAGGTTTTTCTCCTGTGTGTGTTCTCATATGCAACAACATCATTCCCCTTTGAGCAAACTTTTTGCCACAGTTTGAGCAAATAAAAGGTTTTTCCCCGGTGTGAGTTCGCATGTGTCGAGTCAAGTCAGAGTTTGTGACAAAGCCTTTTGGACAAACTGAACAAATAAAAGGTTTTTCACCTGTATGTGTTCTCATGTGTCTTAGCATATTATGTTCATTAGATAATCTTTTACAGCAAACTGAACAACTGAAAGGTTTTCCTGTGTGCGTTCTCATATGTGACAGCATCATTCCCCTTTGAGAAAACCTTTTGCCACAGTTTGAGCAAATGAAAGGTTTTTCTTGTATGTGCGTGCCCATGTGTCTTTGCATATAAAGTTTTTCGGAGAATGTTTTACTGCAAACCGAACAACTGAAAGGTTTTTCTTTCGAATGCGTTCTCATGTGTCGTTGCATACAATGTTTTTCGGAGAATATTTTACCGCAAACTGAACAACTGAAAGGTTTTTCTCCTGTATGTGTTCTCATGTGTCTTTGCAAATTATGCTTGTGAGATAATCTTTTATCGCAAACTGAACACTTTTTCCCTTCCATATTTACATCAACGTGCGATGTTGAGTCGTCACTATCTGATAGTGGAGCTAGGAGGTTGTCTACTTGTGATCCTCCACTGTGGTCTCCATCATCTTCTGTTGTCATGTGTTGTGGTGAGCTGCTGCTTGGAGGCTCCACCTCTCTCTTCTCCTCACTTGGACTGTGATGAAGCTGTGAGGACTCAAGTGGTTTGTCTTCATGGTCTTCAGTCTTCACAGAGACAACAGTCAGTGGAAACTTGGTGAGATCAGCCTCCTCCTGCCCTAGAAGGCAAGCTTGCTCCTGGGTGATCCAGAATTCCTCCTCTTCCTCTTTAATGGCGGGGGGCTGTGGCTCCTCCTGCTTCAAAAGGGAGCTCACTTCCAGCAACTGAGAAAGAGGTTCTTTCTGATGACCAGTCAGCTGCTGGACACCTAGGACAAATACAAATTATTGTGAAATATGACGTAATGTGATTTAAAAGCATAGCATGATGATGGGGACGATGACTTGTGTGGCTATTTTACTTTTTAAAATGCATTTATCATATCGTTTTGTAAGACTGTTCCTCACGCCGAGCCAAATTTATCTTTGGGTACAAATAAAGACATCAAAACTAATCTGAACTATATCTATTTTAGTAAATTATATGTCTTGGCTCTAGTGGTTTAAGGACACCAAACTTAGGAATATTAAGTGGGATACAAACTTGCTTTTAATTAAGTGCAGGCAAGATGCTTGTCTAATTTATTCTTCTCAGTTTTAGACCAAAATGTCCTAACTGACTTATCTACATTTATTTATATACTTTTACGGCTGAGCGATGTGACTGAAAACTGTACCACAACACAAGTGTTTTATATCAGTCAATATCAATAAAAATTATTATCATTATCATAAGGTCTGGTAAACAGTTTGTCAACAGACATTTGTCCTGTAGTGTCTTTATTTAGCTATTCAACTAATCACACATCCATTTTTTTGCGTGTAGCCCTCAGATTACATTGAATTTTCTCCAGATCTAAGTATAGCATGAGGTCCTTAAAGGGGAACCTCATGCGACAGTTTGTTTTTAAAGGGGAACATTATCACCAGACCTATGTAAGCGTCAATATATACCTTGATGTTGCAGAAAAAAGACCATATATTTTTTTAACCGATTTCCGAACTCTAAATGGGTGAATTTTGGCGAATTAAACGCCTTTCTATTATTTTGCTCATCGGGAAGCAATCCGCCATTTTCTCACTTTCGTCGGTGTGTTGTCGGAGGGTGTAACAACACGAACAGGGATTCAAGGCGCACCAGTGGCCCAAAGATGCGAAAGTGGCAAGAAATTGGACGAAATTTGTTCAAAATACGAGGCCGTGGGGAAAGCCGACGAAATGGTCAGTCGTTTGTTCCGCACACTTTACCGACGAAAGCTATGCTACGACAGAGATGGCAAGAATGTGTGAATATCCTGCGACACTCAAAGCAGATGCTGACATCAACTCCAAAACTGGACAGATCAGCTTTCAGGAAAAGAGAGCGGATGAGGGTATGTCTACAGAATATATTAATTGATGAAAACTTTATTCATTACTCGCGGTTTTACGTAAATTATTATACATAAACTGTGTTTACCAATAATTTAGCTTAAAAATATATATTTTTTTCAATCATTCGAGTACATTCGGGTAGTCTTGTGTAATGCAGTATTTTGTGTCTATTTAGGTATGGTTAACCTGAGTGCTGAAATCGTGGAAAAATATATGTTCTTAGCGCGCCTGAAATGGGCTGTCTGCACTCTCAAAGTGCATGTTGTTGCCAAATGTATTTCATATGCTGTAAACCTAGTTCATAGTTGTTAGTTTCCTTTAATGCCAAACAAACACATACCAATCGTTGGTTAGAAGGCGATCGCCGAATTCGTCCTCGCTTTCTCCCGTGTCGCTGGCTGTCGTGTCGTTTTCGTCGGTTTCGCTTGCATACGGTTCAAACCGATATGGCTCAATAGCTTCAGTTTCTTCTTCAATTTCGTTTTCGCTACCTGCCTCCACACTACAACCATCCGTTTCAATACATGCGTAATCTGTTGAATCGCTTAAGCCGCTGAAATCCGAGTCTGAATCCGAGCTAATGTCGCTATACCTTGCTGTTCTATCCACCATGTTTGTTTGTATTGGCATCACTATGTGACGTCACAGGAAAATGGACGGGTGTATAAAACGATGGTTAAAATCAGGCACTTTGATGCTTTTTTTAGGGGTATTGCGTGATGGGTAAAATTAAAAAAAAAACTTCAAAAAATAGAATAAGCCACTGGGAACTGATTTTTAATGGTTTTAACCCTTCTGAAATTGTGATAATGTTCCCCTTTAACTTGTTCACCCGCCTAAAGACGAAATTAAATATGATTGGATTTCGTCTCTGTCAACATTTGTCTTGTTATTATTCGTCGACTTAATTGTGTCATTGTTTTAGTCCATGTGCAGTTGTTGTGATTTGTTATCAGGCTATTTTAGACAAGGAACATTTGATTGTTGGCGATAACTGGGACAAAAATTCGTAGTCAACAAAATTAACACGGGCGTGGAGATACCTGAGGAGATGCGAGGAAGAGATGGGATTACGGAGCGAGGACGAGGTTCACGGAGCCCTGGCTGAATAAGCCTGTATCGTAGTCTTCGGTCTCCCTGGCTGGATTCCGACTCATTTACGCAGACCGGACATTTGCCGAGGGCTAGTGGGCAGCCTAGGACATGGTCAGCTCTCTTGGTTGCGTCGTTGGGTCTATTCCTGTTTCTGACTGTGCTGCCCCTCACCCCAGCAGACGATGGGTGTTGAAATTAAGTTCTTATTTTTGTTTGTCTATGCCTGGTGCAATTGTATATGTGCAATATTTATTATTTGTTTATTATTGTTCTTTTTTACTTTTGTAGCTGTATATAGAAATGGGGCCACTGTAGTGGCGGCTGGTTGCATCAATGTGCTCTCCTAACGTATTTTATGTCCTTTGCGTTACTTGATGTTTCCTTCTGGTTATTTTAATGAATTGTTTGCCTTGTTTTTTGTGTGTTTTTGTCTGCACTGCAACCACATTAATTTCCCATTGTGGGATAAATAAAGTATAGCCTAGCCCAGGGGTCGGCAACCCGCGGCTCTAGAGCCGCATGCGGCTCTTTAGCGCCGCCCTAGTGGCTCTCTGGAGCTTTTTAAAAAAATGTATGAAAAATGGAAAAAGAAAAGAAAAAATCTATTTTTTGTTTTAATACGGTTTCTGTAGGAGGACAAACATGACACAAGCATCCCTAATTGTTACAAAGCACACTGTTTATATTAAACATGCTTCACTGATTCGAGTATTTGGCGAGCGCCGTTTTGTCCTACTAATTTTGGCGGCCTTTCAACTCACCGTAGTTTGTTTACATGTATAACTTTCTCCGACTTTCTAGGACATGTTTTATGCCACTTCTTTTTCTGTCTCATTTTGTCCACAAAACCTTTAACGTTGTGCATGAAAGGTGAGTTTTGTTGATGTTATTGACTTGTGTGGAGTGCTAATCAGACATATTTGGTCACTGCATGACTGCAAGCTAATCGATGCTAACATGCTATTTAGGCTAGCTATATGTACATATTGCATCATTATGCCTCATTTGTAGCTATATTCGAGGTCATTTAGTTTCCTTTAAGTCCTCTTGATTCAATTTATATCTCATGACACACTATCTGTATGTAATATGGCTTTTAATTTTTTGCGGCTCCAGACAGATTTGTTTTTGTATTTTTGGTTCAATATGGCTCTTTCAACATTTTGGGTTGCCGACCCCTGGCCTAGCCTATATACAGCACGTGGTAAATTAATTATTAATAGCACAGAAACAAACACTGACAGACAACAATTACACAGCAGTGATGGGATATGTTAATGTCCATAAATACATTACTTATCTTACTTATTGGTATATAGGTAATAGGGATGTAACGATTAAAACTCCCGACATTTAGTATTCTTTGCGTATATTCACAACTAAACCTTTAAAATGCGCTGCAAAAGGTAAATTCCAAACATTGTATTAGAACAGGCCTCGGCAAATTAAGGCCCGGGGGCCACATGCGGCCCGTTGAGCTTTTCAATCTGGCCCGCCGGACATTCCCAAATAATTTTTGTAGATGTTTAAGATGGAAATTGTAGCTGTCATTATGATGTGCAGTGATGTTTTTAAAATACCGTAAGTCTTAAGCATTAAAGATAAGCTGACTCAATTTAAGATATTGAATAGATTGATTTTACATCTTCTCAGCTGTTTAAAATTGGCGTAGTAGATAGCAAGTTATGTATGAAGTGTCGGGCAGCTGAGAGAACTTTTGTTCATTTATTGTGGGAATTTCAGAGAATAAAAGAGTTATGGTTGAAAACAACAAAAGAAGCAATCACATTCCTTAATATAAACATCCCAATGACACTGCAAACTTGTATTCTTGGGGATCTACATCAATTTAGTAACGTGTCATCAAAGAGTAAAAATGCTTTTCTTTCAATATGCATAATAACAAAAAGGGTAATACTTAAAGAATGGATAGATGTTGATAGTCCAACTCATACTGACTGGTACACACAAGCTATGGAGATGATATCAGTAGAACAAACTGCATTTAGTTGAGATAATAATGAGTCATATATTGGAAAATGGGATCCATTATTTAAATGTGTTTCAACTAATAAATGAACCAAAACATGACTTATTATATCATTGTGGAAAATGTTGGACGCGGTGTGTTGTCGGGCTTATGGGATGTGATGTAAGTGTAAGCCACTGTGACACTATTGTTCATTTCTAATTTTTTTTTTTTAGTATTTTTTATTAATGTTTTTAATGATGATATCAATGAGGGTTTTTTTAATCACTGCTATTTTGAAATTGTTACTAATATTGATGCTGTTGTCGATAATGTTCATTTTTGTTTCACTACATTTGGATTTGTGTGTCCTCAATTGCTCTGTTTATTGTTGTTCTTAATGTTGCTGGGACGGGTTTGATTTTGGAATTGGATTGCATTGTTGTGTATTGTTTTTTTGATTGATTAATAAATTCATTTAAAAAAAAAAATTAAAAAAAACGTAAGTCTTGAACTATACAAAGTATTTCTATGGTTGGAATTTGCACTTTTGCATGATCTACTAGTTACTATGGTAATCTAATTAGTTACTATGGTCATCTAAGTCACAGCAGCTCAGACGAGGCATCAAGCAGTGTGGGGGGGGGGAGCGTTTCCACAGACTGTTTCCAGAGCGGCCAGCCTGAAATGCGGGTGTCAGGGACAGACGTGGAATGACATTTTTACAACAAAGTTCTAAAGCTTAGTGATATATCAGATTGTAGGCGGGTTTTTTTAGTTTTTTCGCTCTCATGTTTCGCTGTTTGTTGCATTTTTGTTGCGTTTCGCTTGATTGTAAAATATGTCGAAGGAGAGGGGGTGTGACATTCATATGTTGTCAATATTCAGAGTTTTATCGTTCATAGTTAATATTGTAAATCCCACATTCTTTATTTTCATGTACATTCTGGGTGTCTCATTCAGTAAAAAAATGTAATGTTCCATTCCGTTTTTTAAGGCGCTCTGTCATTACGTTTTTAGCATTTAATCAGACATTATTGTGAGGTTTTACATTAGTGTTCTTAAAAATCAGCTATACCGGCCCCCAGGCACATTTTTTCTCTAAATTTGGCCCCCCGAGTCAAAATAATTGCCCAGGCCTGTATTAGAGGATATCTGGATGTTCAGCTTACTTGGACTGTGATGAAGCTGTGAGGACTCAGGTGGTTTGTCTTCATGGTCTTCAGTCTTCACAGAGACAAAAGTCAGTGGAAACTTGGTGAGATCCGCCTCCTCCTGCCCTAGAAGAAACTCTCCCTCCCCTTGTTCTTCAATGTGAGGGGGTTGTGGGTCCTCGTCTTCCTCTTTAACATCAGCGGGCTGGAGATCTTCCTCTTTAAGAAGATGGCGCGGAGGATTCTCCTGCTTCAAGGTGGAGTTCCCCCCCTCCGACTTAGGGAGTCTTACTTTCTGATGTCCAATCAGCTGCTGGACATCTGCAAGACACAAAACCAACACACTTCAACTCAAACATGAAGAATATTTTATAGTGCATGAAATATAAATATTTCACAAGTGGACAATGTGATGGGAAAATGTGTAACTTATGTCATGACGTCACGTGCAATAAAGGTATTAAAATACTGTATATCGCCCAGTGACGTGCGGTGAGGTTGATGGCTGGTGAGGCACAGACTTCATCACAGTCAGATTTACAAACATATGAACCCTAAAGAGTATCTTATTCACCATTTGATTGGCAGCAGTTAACGGGTTATGTTTAAAAGCTCATACCAGCATTCTTCCCTGCTTGGCACTCAGCATCAAGGGTTGGAATTGGGGGTTAAATCACCAAAAATGATTCCCGGGCGCGGCGCTGCTGCTGCCCACTGCTCCCCTCACCTCCCAGGGGGTGATCAAGGGGATGGGTCAAATGCAGAGGACAATTTTCACCACACCTAGTGTGTGCGTGACAATCATTGGTACTTTAACTTAACTTTTTTTTTTTGTTTTTTTTTTTTTTTGTTTTGTTTTATGTCCTGTCCAGCTTCTCAGGCAAATCATATAGTTGATGTAGATGCCCATGTCGGCTGTTCAGATTTACTTTACAAAAGAGAAGTGTAGGATACTTCTCTTGTTGCCTTATTTGTATTTGACTTTATTAAATGTATTTATATTATCATTTAGTGCAGCCGGGCCGGAGCAGGAGGGGATAGAAAGAGAAAAAAAAAGAAGACAGAGGGGGAAATTGTGGGGACAAGAGGGGGATTAGACAGAGAGACAAAAACAACAACAGCAAACAACAACAACAACAACAACAATAGAGCAACATCAGCAAATATGACATGTACAAATATGATGGTAAAAGTAATAGCAAATAAGCAGTTAGCGAAAAATAAAAAATAATACAGAAATAACAATGAGCATTATTACACTACAAATGGATCAATACAAATACCAATAGAAATAGCGCTATTGATAATGAACAATACCAATAATTTACCTTTATTATCAACAATACAGTTGTTTAAATGCAACAATACATATACGTAATGATAACTTGAGATACGAAAGAATGCAGAAAAATGGAGGGGGAGAAAGAGAAGCAACCTACATTAACCTTGTAGATTGTTATAGTCACAATAGGTTAAGCTTTGTCAGTGTGCCATGTGTTACACCCAGTTTACCCTAGGGCAACAACGTTAATATATGTTTGATGAAACGTGATTATGTGCATGAGTGTAAGTATGCATATGTACTTGTATATGTACAGAATGTGTATATGTGTTTGTACAATGAATGTATATGTACAGAATGTGTATATGTGTTTGTACAGTGAATGTATATGTACAGTATGTGTATGTGTATGTTTGTATATTGAATGTGCGTGTGGATGTACGAACATTAGGTAAGTAAATATGTACTGTATTTGTGTATGTATGTGGGAGCGTAGGTACCTATGTACGTATGTGAGCATATGTGAATTTGCATGTACAATACATTCGACTCCCAGAGTGCGTGGGAGCCAGAGCACGGCCCCATCACCCCCGAGAGCCCAACCCACAAACAGGAGGCGTGGTGCCCAGGGAACCAGGGACCACCGCCCCCACGCAGCCAAGCCGGCCAGCGACAGGAAACCCAGAGCCCGACCCACCGTACCGCCCACAAGGGCCAGCAGCAGGCCGCAGACAGACGCACCCGGCAGAGGACAGGGCACGAGAAAAGCAGGGGACAGCCAGACCCCAAGCCAGCGAGAGACCACACCCCACACGGGAAGACCGCCCCCGCCCCACCGGCAACCGGGCCCCCACGAGCCCACCCCCCACCCCCGGAGAGCGCGGCGAGGCCAGCCCCCGGCCACCCCACCCAAACCGGCCGCCGCAGGACCACCCAGGCACAGGGCCACGGGAACCACCCACCCCACCCGCAGGGACCCCAACGATGGAGATGGAACAACCAGCAACCGCCCCGCCGAGCCCCCCCCCTGAGGGAGGGGAAAATTAAAAAAATAATATTAATAAAATATATTAAAAAATAAATTAATTAATTAATTAAAAAAAAAAAGAATTAAAAGAAGATCACAGACATGCTGACAAACAAGGTCACTACCCCAGCAACTGGCCGACTCGCAGCACCTCGGAATACCTTGCAGCACCAAGCTACCACAATAGACGCAGGGACTAGGCCCAACAGGCCCCAACCAAGACGGGCACCCGGAAGGGATGGACAGCGGGACCCAGGAGCTCCAGACACGCAGTTCGGATGCTTTAACTTAACTTTAACTTTACACATACAAACTGTAGCACACAAAAAAAGCACATTTAATAAAAAAACGTTATTATGGTCTTACCTTTACTTATAAATGCGCTGCTGTTGTGCTGGATTAATGACGGGAGTGTTATATCAACTAAAGCCCTCACTTCAACTTTCCACGTGCAAGATTGAATCTATTTAAAAAAGTGTAACCGAGGGTTTATAAATGTCGCCTATACTGTATGAAACTACAAAATAACAAACACGGAGGCTCCAGTTTACACGAGGACCACTTTATTTACCTTCTTTCAAAAACTTCCGCTCCACTCCAACGTGTCAAAATTCCGCTCTTAGCGCCTTCAAAATAAGAGCTCAAGGCATATACTGTATAACAGCGCATAACAGGAACTTAACATCACAAAGAGGAAAGCCCATAAAAATAGGTTACAAAAGTTATTTAATAAGAAGCCAAAAAGTGCAAAAACAATAATGTTGGAGGAGTTGTGAATTAGATACACCTGCAGTCTGCAGGTGTACCTAATGTTGTGGCCCTGCAGTCATTCACAACTCCTCCAACACGAACATTATTGTTTTTGCACTTTTTGGCTTCTTATAAAATAACTTTTTTAAATAGATTCAATCTTGCACGTGGAAAGTTTAAGTGTGGGCTTTAGTTGATATAACAATTCTACGGCGGGGGTGCAGGAGGCGAGCCTCAGCCAGTGCGTCTTTTGCAGCCGTTTTATGATCGCTCAGCACAAGAAATACTTTACACACATACAGTTGTTGACAAAATACACTGTACATTATATACCTCAGCTAACTAAACTATGGAAATGTATAATATAGTTCATATAGCAATACGGTCTCACTGCACAGCAGGCCAGCAGTTAGCCGAGTCCGCAATCCATGTTGAGGCACTGAGTGACGTGCCTCGACTGGCTGCTGATCACCGCACCGTCTCTTCTCAGTATTTGTTCGGCAAATGTGAAAATTCAGCGATTTTGAATAAAAATAATCTAAAACTGGTGAAGTTAAATGGAAAATAACTTTATAGTATAATCACTGGATACATTTAACAATTTAATATATATTTTTTTCTTTTTACATTTTTTTTCTTTCCATGATGGCAGGTGAGGCCCCGCCTCACCTGCCTCTAGTGACTGCACGTCACTGATATCGCCCTGTTTGATTTTAAATGAATCAGTACCCGGTAACATGGACGTACTTCGGTCAGTACCTATTAAAGCACTGAATTCTGTATCCATCACTACAAACATACACGTCACGTACAGAGCCCTCCCCCAATCACACCTCAGCTTCTCACGATCACATCTCCATCTCTGGATGTCCTTTGTGAAAGGTCCAGGCCCACATCAAAGGGGCCTGAACTTGTTTGGGGAATTTTGCCTGTCGTTCAAAATATTTAGGGAAGACACAGAACTGATGTATTTTTAATGCATTCTAACTCGTAAATAAACTTAAATAGAAGTCCCCTTACAACGGAGCCAATAGAGGTCCTTTAATCTGCCCATAAAACCCAATACATAACTGCCAACAATATTCCATTGACATTTGGTGACTTGAATAATAACCAAGAATTAGTCATATTTTTATTATAAGCGCTAACGCAGACCAACTATTTATAGCGTCGCCGTCATCTCTAGCTTACGCTGCTATATTTATAGCGAGTGGCAACCTCCTTCCTTGCTTGTGAACATTTATTGTAGATCATAAATCATGCCTCTCACGTGGATAACAGAAGGACGAGGACATATTCCGACAAGTTGGTACACTTTGACAGCCAATTTAGACCCAGCATTGGCAAGAACAACACAAAAAGACACTTGGTTCCAACCCCCTTTTCTTCGCGAGGATTAGAAGTCATTCTTCATCTAAACAGGACCAAAAGAAGATCATATCTATTGACATCCTAATGACAGCAGACGTTGTACAGTAAGTGATGTTTTATTATGTCGGTTGGCTCTCATGAAGTCTGCAGTGAGTAATAATCAGTGATGATGTAGAAGAAAAAATTAATGAAATTTGAAATTTTGAAATGAATGCGCCGCGTATGCTTAAAATGATCAAAATACGTAAATAATAAATTTTAATACAAATGTGCCTGTCACTACATTTCATATTGTCAAGACTTGGTCCTTGGGTTTTGTTTTTCCGGAAGGCAACGGAAAGTTGGCTCGGGCGAGACGGGAATGTAAGTACATGATTTATTAAATATTATCAAAAAAGAACAAACTAAAGGTGCGCACAAGGCGGAAGTACAAACTTGACTAATAAAACAAATACTTGCACGTGGGCAAAAAACTAAGGACATGAACAAAGTCGCTAACTGTGGCATGAATAGAAAAAACTTACTTGGACATGGCATGAAGTGCGCAGAGGTAAACAGAGTGTGACAGGGGTATGATGTCGCCAGACAGACAGCCTGGCAACTGGAAGCTTAAATAATAGTGACATGATTAAAGACAGGTTCGTGAGTCGTGAGGGCAGGTGAAAACTAATGGGTTGCTATGGTGACAAACAAGAGTGCACAATGAGTCCAAACGTGGAACAGGTGAAACTAATGGGTAACCATGGAAACAAGACAAGGGAGTGAAAAGCCAGAAACTAAAGAGTCCAATAACTAAACAAAACAAAACATGACTAAAACAAAACATGATTACACAGACATGACACATATATACTAACCGTATGTATATAAAACCTAAATGGAGGTGTTTGGTTGTATTTTAAGGACTTTTACAGGCAGAATAGAGCGACTTCCATAGGCTCCATTGTAAGCAGACTTTTGATCGCATTTATTTAAAAATTGCATATATAAAAAAACTGTAACACCTTAGTATGGGGAACATATTCTAAGTAACAAAGACTTAATTTTGAGTCATTTGGACTCTAGGAGAACATATAAGGGTTAGGGTTACTCATAAGCAATAATTCTGAGGTTATTGAGGGAAGACTCTTAGTTAATGGCTTACTGGTTGTATAATAAGGCCATGCAGAACAAGGCATTAATAAGTACTAATTTGTTAATAAGCAACTAATTAATGGTGAATATGTTTCCCATACTAAAGTGTTACCAAAAAAGATATGTGATGTTCTATTATATAAGGATTGCGAAAAAAAAATTCAAAAACGTGCAGTTCCCCTTTAAGGAGTGTCACTTTTTTGCCCAATGATGCAGCTTCTGTGCTTTATGACTGCTCTCAGTGCACAGACTGGATGGAGTCGACATGGCTTCTATCTCAAAGTGTGCTGCGTTGTCTCCACCACCAAGACAACATACCAAGATAAAATAAATTATGGTAGCCTGTCAATGGGATATTTAATTGCATGTTAGCATTAAGCTAATTGTATTGCTTTTTTCAGTTTATACCAAACGATATTGTCGATTTAACATGATTCTTAGGTGGATGTGTAGTTAGTGTGCATATAAATGTACTTTTTCTTTCTTTAGTTTATTTCGAACATGAACACACTTACAGCATAATACATCACACAATTTCATATCATTTCACTTTACATCGTGTCCGAAAAGGAGTAGGAAGAAGCAAAGCTTATTTAATCCTACCCCTTTCCCACTTCAGAGCGTTTACAAATATATACATCCATTTACTGACTTTTTTATAGTAAAATGACATCCGTGAATGAGTAATACAACAGTTTTGTAGTATATAATTAAGTCAGTCATTATTAACATACTGAGATGAAGAATATGTTATTTTCAATAAGGTTGAAAGTATTTCTCATAATTATTCTTTGTACTTTGTAAGCACTATTAATTTTAACAACCTCTTAAACTGGATCATATCAGTACAATGTTTAACTTCTTTACTCAATCCATTCCATAATTTAATTCCACATACTGATATGCAGTATGTGGGGTCACCAACCTTTTTGAAACCAAGAGCTACTTCTTGGGTACTGATTAATGCGAAGGGCTACCAGTTTGATACACACTTAAATAAATTGCCAGAAATAGCCAATTTGCTCAATTTACCTTTAACTCTATGTTATTATTAATAATTAATGATATTTATCTTTGTGGAAACACTGATCATTTTAATGATTTCTCACAATAAATATATATAGAAACAGATAAATATCAATATGGAACACTTTATTTTTATATTTTCTCTAAGTGCACATTTTTCAAATTGAACATTTTCAAATGATCACTTCTAAGACAGTCTTGTGAAATCACAATATCCCATTTTAACTAGGTAGCCACGAACATTTTTTTTTTAACAAATCATGAATTAATTTGCACCATCTTTGTACAAATAATAACTCATGTAAAATACAAAAGTCAACTCTCAAATTTTTAAATAAATCATGTCACACTTTGAACTGGACACCAAATCTGTTTCTTTGTCAGTTAGTGAAGACCAAGTCTTTAAAATATTTTCTTGGATTTTCAAATTCTATTTGAGTTTTGTCCCTCTTAGAATTAAAAATGTCGAGCAAAGTGAGACCAGCTTGCTAGTAAATAAATAAAATTTAAAAAATAGAGGAAGCTCACTGGTAAGTGCTGCTATTTGAGCTATTTTTAGAACAGGCCAGCGGGCTACTCATCTGGTCCTTGCGGGCACCGCGTTGGTGACTCCTGGGCTAAAGGTTCTAAGTGTTGTACGTGCATACACATGTTTTAAATTAGATTTTCCTCTAAGGTTATATTTCTCCTCTATAGTTGAGAATAATTGTTGTACATTCTTTGGTAGTGTCACAAAGGGGGGGCGCAGCTTGCTGCGGGATTGTTCTTCCAATGCAAAAATACGGCTCCGGACGACAGCGTGAAGGTAGGCTTGGATTTATTGACATAAATCCCTCACTACCACAAAACATAAAAATACAACCAAAAAAGGCAAGTGTGCCTAAAACACAAGAAGCTGCTAATTAGCAGAAGCTATGGCATGGATCAGGAAACTTACTAGGTCAGAACGAAACATGAACCGGTGTGACATAAAGACAATGCAGGCAGAACGAGTGATGGACAAAGGTAGGCTTAAATAACAGTGACATGATTGGTGACAGGTGTGTGTGAGTCCGAACATGAAACAGGTGCGTGACGTGACAGGTGAAAACTAATGGTTGCTATGGTGACAAAACAAACAAAAGTGCACAATAAGTCCAAAAACAAAACCGAACATGACTAAAACAAAACATGATCACAGACATGACAGGTAGCAGGTTATAGTTTGCTTTGTACATCATTTTAGCTGTTTGCAATTTTACCAAACCATCGGACTTTCATATTTTTGACCGAATAAATAAAGGGTTTGTATGTTCTCTATATCCAACATTATGTATCAGTCTAATTGATCTTTTTTGTAACACGGTCAGCGAATGCAGCGCACATTTGTAGTTATTTTCCCCATATTTCTGCACAATAACTCAGATATGGTAACACTAGCGAGAAGTAGCTAATATGAAGTGATTTTTGGCCCAGGACGCATTTTGCTTTATTCATTATTGAAATGTTTTTTGCCACCTTATTTTGTATGTGAGATTTCCAGTTCATTTTATCATCTATTAATTCCTCTATACCTCTAAATCGAAAGACTGTTTAGTGTGTGCTGTAAAAATTAAATAAAGGTGTTTGGGTTTACTTGGCCTGCAATCTTGCTTTCACTTCTTGACAATGCCCCTCCTCTTGGTAAAGTTATTCGAAGTGTTCTTTCATGATAATGATGAGATATAAAGTTAGTTGACATGTGAGAGTAAGAAGTAAACAAACCTGTTTTGTCCAACCCAATTTGAGGCTTCTTGAAAACAGCGTCCAGTAGTTGACGTTGTCGCTCGTTCGAAAGTTCCTCCACGAACTCTGCTACCTTTCTTTCGCACATCTTCACACAATCACAACACTTTACGCTCAGATTTGGTATCTGCTAAGCGATGTGTTGATAGCTTCCGCCTCTCTTTGTTAGCAGCTAGCAGGCTAAGCTAACCAGCAAGCTAAGCTAAGCTAGCCTGAGAAGCTTCAAAGCTCATGGAGACGATTTGAGTTTATCCTGACACGAAGAATGAATAAAGTGTAGTTTGCTACACGATAGACGAATTAGTACACACGTGAAAAAACAAGATTAACGCAGATTTAAAAAAAAAAAAAAAAATACAGTGCTGTGTCACGTCCGTGGTGGTGTGCTAACATGAGGTCTGCTTCTTCTTCTACTTCCTGTGTGGGCACAGGAAGTCTTTCTTCTTCTTTTACTATTCTGGCGGGTTGCAGCCTAATTTAAAAGATGCTGTCACGCCAAATTTATTTCCCCCCCATTTACTTCCGGGGTCATTTTCTCTTACGTCAATTTCTCTTACTTACGTCATTTCCTCTTACGTCATTGACAGCGATCGATAGAATCCAAATCTCCTGAAAATGGTGGTGTCACTGAATGACATTTGTCTTTATCTTTCCCAGGAGACTTATGTCAAACACCAGCAGGCTTCGAAAAATTCCAGGCGGAGTGTTAGGGCCGCTGCTGGGAACTTCTGTCTTCGTGGTAACGTGCAAAAAATATTAATTAATATATAATACTGTTAAATGTCTGTACTTTAACTCAAGTTAATTTGTCCGATTAATACAGGCGTTTTGTTAACGCTATATTATAAAAAAAAATCAAAAAAAACAAGTTAAAGTTAAAAAAAGTTAAAGTACCAATGATTGTCACACACACACTAGGTGTGGCGAAATTATTCTCTGCATTTGACCCATCACCCTTGATCACCCCCTGGGAGGTGAGGGGAGCAGTGGGCAGCAGCAGTGGCTGCGCCCGGGAATCATTTGGTGATTTAACCCCCAATTCCAACCCTTGATGCTGAGTGCCAAGCAGGGAGGTAATGGGTCCCATTTTTATAGTCTTTGGTATGACTCGGCCGGGGTTTGAACTCCCAACCTACCGATCTCAGGACAGACACTCTAACCACTAGGCCACTCAGTAAGTATCCTTAAAGCGACGGGCAGTCAAAGCCGAAGTGTTATCGATCGCAGTCAATGACGTAAGAAGAAATGACGTAAGTAAAAGGAAATGACGTAAGAGGAAATGACCCCGGAAGTAAATGGGGGGGAAGGTTTTTGCAGGGGGAAGAAATTTGGCGTGACAATGCATACCGCTATTTACTGTACTGGAGTATGCATAGTGTACTCTAAATCTAGCGTCCCCTGGTGGCGTAGCTGTAAACAGCAGTCTAGTGACTTTCAATGTCTGGAGAAGAGAAGACAATGTCTGTCCATCCATCCATCCATCCATCCATTTCTGCCGCTTATTCCCTTCGGGATCGCGGCGGGTGCTGGAGCCTATCTCAGCTACAATCGGGCGGAAGGCGGGGTACACCCTGGACAAGTCGCCACCTGATCGCAGGGCCAAACACTTGGACCAATTTTTTTTAATTTTTTTTTAGTGTTGCCAATAAGTCGCCACCTCATCGCAGGGCCAAACACTAGGGCCAAGTTTTTTTTGTTTTTGTTTTGTTTTTAGTGTTACCAATCAACCTATCCCCAGGTGCATGTCTTTGGAAGTGGGAGGAAGTCGTAGTACCCGGAGGGAACCCACGCAGTCACAGGGAAGCTGGAATATGTCAGTCTTTTAAAAAAATATATGATAAAATAGAAAACTACTTGATTAATAAGTGCCAGAATGTTCCCAAAGAAGGGTTTTAATTACGTGACATTATAGCACATTCCGGCTGTTTGAGAGAACTGCTGAACAAAAACCTCCTACACCAGTTGCCTTAAATAGCAATGTCATCAAATTTATAACAGAATTGTAGACAATAAAATATAGAACATAGTATAAAAGCAATATTTACAAAAAAAATCAGAGGGGCCCCCGTTCAATATATGTAAAACTTCTATTTACACTTATTTTTCACACTATTACTCTACATTGAGAGAGAGAGAGAGAGAGAGAGAGAGAGAGAGAGAGAGAGAGAGAGAGAGAGAGAGAGAGAGAGAGAGAGAGAGAGAGAGAGAGACATTACAGGACATTGTTGACAAAACAATTAATTTAGTACAGTCAATAGCTTTTGGAAGATTTCACTTATTTAAAAATGCAAAACAATAGGTGGGCTAGTTTATATATATATTTTTTTTTTAAAAGACGGTAAATATTAATGACAAATGTACAACATATATGTCAGATTCTAGTCAAAGGATCATTTCCACCTGTTGTCTCTGGGCAGACTAACATGTAAAACCAAAAACAATAATGAACTCACTCAGCACCTTTTGGTCTAAAAATAATATTTCTCATGACATGAGCATAGATGATTGCCACCTGCATATCACACATTTGAGCAGAAGTGTCCTCAACTCATGACAAAACTTCCGGGAAAGTCCGTCAACATGTGATCGATACATGTACTTGCTAGCAAGGGGTCGTAAAACCATACTTTTTTTTTTTTTTTCCAAAAACACACATTTTATCTTTGCAGAATATTACTCTACACACACTGATCATGACTAAGAGTAATTAATTATCCAAACAGTTCATGATTCCTACTTACATAAATCATATCTATGAGTATACTGATTAATTTTAAATGATCCCAACAGTTCATCTAAATCCATTATGCTATGACAGGCCAGGGTCAAAGGTCTACACAGCCTGATGCTGATCAAAGTGCCGAATGTGTGTTGGAACAGAGTGTGCATCTAAAAGAAGTAACAGGGCACTCAATATTAATAATAGCACATGTCAATTATATTATTGGTCATGATGGACTTTGTGGCAAATGTCAGGGTAAGTCTGTTAAAGGTTATGGTGTGACGTGTCCCTGGGAAAGTATCTCAACACTTTTATGTGAATATGTTGTTATTCCATTTATGAATTTAGGTGAAATAAGTGAAAATATTCTATCGGTTCTTTTTAAAAGGGGACTGCAATTTTTTTCTGGGGATTTTGCCCATCATTCACAATCCCTATGTAAGACAAGAACACATCTGTCTTTTTAAATTGTAAAATACGGACAGTACGTGGTGGCTAAAAATGCAGATAATTAATGGCAGTAGTTTATTGCGCCCGTAAAGCACACACACACATATATACATATATATATATATATATATATATATATATATATATATATATATATATATATATATATATACATATATATACATGTATATACATATATATATATATATATATATATATATATATATATATATATATATATATATATATATATATATACATATATATACATGTATATACATATATATATATATATATATATATATATATATATATATATATATACATATATATATATATATATACATATATATATATATATATATATATATATATATATATATACACACACACACAGTATATGTGTGTGTATCATCAACTGAGAAGTTGGTCAACTTTGAAATTCAACTGAGACCTGGAGATCGCGAGAAAGACACAAAAAGACGTAACCTGATCTCTCAAATGGTGCCAAAACCTGGACAACCATCAAATGTGTAAAGAAAAGACTAAGGGTGATGGAACGGGCTATGGAAAGAATAATGATAGGTGTAATAAAAAAAAATGACAGGGTGTCAAAAACAGACTTAACACAGAAATCAGGTAACCCCCCCACATATGCGGTCCTCTCCAAGGTTTCTCATAGTCATTCACATCGACGTCCCACTGGGGTGAGTTTTTTCTTGCCCTTATGTGGGCTCTGTACCGAGGATGTCGTTGTGGCTTGTGCAGCCCTTTGAGACACTTGTGATTTAGGGCTATATAAATAAACATTGATTGATTGATTGAAATCAGGAGTGTAGGATATCATTTTGACCATCAAATCAAAGAAATGGAGGTGGGCAGGACACCTGCCAGGAGGTATGATGGACACATTTCTAGATATCACATCAGAAAAATAGGGAGACAAAGCAGGAGACGGAGAAATTAGTTAACAGCACAAAGTGGCGTTGTTAGGCAGAATAAAGCTCCAGATGGAATAAAATGTAAAATTTGTGAGTAGGTCTTTCTCCTTCAGTGGAGTGAAGATGATTGAATATAGGCAGAATAAAGCAAATTCTATCACCTCCATTGTTAAATGACTCTTGCCAAAGTTTATTTATGAGTTAAAATGCATAAAAAAGGGGGAAAAATGGAGTGCTCGTCCCACATACGGATTGTGAATGATAAGCAAAATTCCCCTAAAAAGTGCAGTTCTCTTTTATAGGATCAAGTGACTCATATTTAAAAACACTATTTAACATTACAACCCATTTGTTGATGTCATATTTAACCAGGACCTAAAAGAAACTTGATAGTGTTTTGTAATTCATATCATAAGGTGGGCTGGCTGGGTCTCCACTGGATCCAGACTGACTTGTGATCCGGACCAGGAACACAGTCCAGACTTCAGAGAAGCCCGTCAGTAGACCATTGTTGACTTTGCCAAAGTCTATTGACAGAGGACTTCCAAAAAGAGAAAGTTATTCTCCTGTGTGTGTTTTCATGTGTCTTTGCATTATACGTTTGTCAGTGTATCCTTTACCACACACTGAACAACTGTAAGGTTTTTTTCCAGTGTGCGTTGCCAAGTGTATTTGCGCATTACTTTTTAGGGAGAACAATTTACCGCAAATTGAACAACTGAAGGGTTTTTCCCCTGTGTGTGTTCTCATGTGTGAGAGCATCGTTTTCCTCTGCGAAAACGTTTTGCCACAGTCTGA
This sequence comes from Nerophis lumbriciformis, assembly GCF_033978685.3. Classification (NCBI taxonomy): domain Eukaryota; kingdom Metazoa; phylum Chordata; class Actinopteri; order Syngnathiformes; family Syngnathidae; genus Nerophis; species Nerophis lumbriciformis. The sequence goes on from NC_084560.2 coordinate 35,085,894, forward strand.
GCAAATAAAAGGTTTTTCTCCGGTGTGCGTTCGCATGTGACATGACAACTCAGACTTTGTAACAAAGCTTTTTGCACAAATTGAACATTTAAAGGGTTTTTCTCCTGTATGTGTTCTCGTGTGTACTTGCATATTATGTTTATCAGAGAAAATTTTACCGCAAACTGAACAACTGAAAGGTTTTTCTCCTGTGTGCGTTCTCATGTGTCTCTGCATATGATATATGTGAGATAATCTTTTACTGCAAACTGAACAACTGAAAGGTTTTTCTCCAGTGTGTGTCCTCATGTGTCGAGTCAAATCAGAGTTTTTAACAAAGCCTTTAGCACAAACTGAACACATGAAAGGTTTTTCTCCTGTATGTGTTTTCATGTGTGTTTGAAGGTTACATTTTAGGGAGAATATTTTACCGCAAACTGAACAATCGAAAGTTTTTTTCCCTGTGTGTGTTTTCATGTGTGATTTCATAGTTACATTAACGTGTGATGTTGAGTCGTCACTATCTGATAGTGGAGCTAAGAGGTTGTCTACTTGTGATCCTCCGCTGTGGTCTGCATCAACTTCTGTTGTCATATGTTGTGGTGAGCTTCTACTTGGAGGCTCCACCTCTCTCAACTCCTCACTTGGACTGTGATGAAGCTGTGAGGACTCAGGTGGTTTGTCTTCATGGTCTTCAGTCTTCACAGAGACAACAGTCAGTGGAAACTTGGTGAGATCAGCCTCCTCCTGCCCTAGAAGACACTCTCTTTCCTGAGTGATCCAGACATTCTCCTCTTCCTCTTTAATGTGGGGGGGATGAGGATCCTCCTGCTTCAAAGGTGAGCTTCCTTCCAGCAACAGAAAGGGAGATTCTTCTTGATAACCAATCAGCTTCTGGACGTCTGCAGGACAAATAAAAATGATGGTGAATTATAAAGACGGTTTAACAAATTTGTATTAACAAGGTGATGTTTCAAAAGCAATGTATAAATCTATTTTAGTAAATGTTATCAGTGTTTCCCCCAGCTAAGGTGGTGACTCTCCAGGGGGAGGGGACCGGGGAAAGGGGTGGGTGGGTGTAAGGATCGGTGTAACTCGGCCTGTCGCCATCACGTCTCCACCTCGTCGCTGCCACCACAGCCTGGGGAGCAATAGACTACAGACTGTGGTGACGTAGGCCGGCTTCGTCGCGTGAAGAAGCCTACAACTTTTGGTTGTGTTTTCCGCTCCATTTGCTGTATGGCGATATACGATATATATCTCTATATTTTTTCCGTAAAGTAAAAACAAAACAGTCCTAGTTACCTGAGATACTAAAATAATGACTTACAAAGTCAAATTAATGACTTACTGTAAGTAAGCGTTTGCAATAAGCGTTTGTAAAAAAAGAGTTAAAAGTGGGGCTACATGCTTAATTTATTACAGCATTTGGGAAGCCTGTAGTTGATTTTTATTATGTAAATGTTATATTTGTATCAACATGTGATAGCAGGGACCCTGCCATTCAAAACTAGGCTTCTACATTACTAATGATTAATGTAACTATAGCTGAAAAAATAGTACAATAGCAATAGGAGAGACTATTCATCCCTGAACACCATGGAGTTCATGTAGGCTTTATGATACAGTAACATTATTATATCAACTATCAGAGACAGCTTCAGGAAACTCTTCATTTAACATAATGTCCTTTTTTGCTGTTTTAACACAGCTCAATCAACAGAGAAAAAGGTAAAGTGAAATAACTTAGTTGTTAACTGTAGGTCAATAACGCTTGTCTTTCTCTCAGGCAGACAGGGCTTTGCTGTCCGTAACACACGCACGCACACACACACACACCGCACATTGAGCTAACGTTACGCTGAAAGCTAATTAGCCTACACCTCAAGGACTGCGAACGAGCTGAGCTGCCGCTTATGTTTCTGGAACGTCAAGGGGTCATAGTGATGTAACTAGCAGTTGACTTGGAAGTGTTTATTATAATTTGGGGAGAGTCCTCTGCCTTATGCTTACCTTTCTGCTCACTCCACGAAGGAGCACTAACTCCATGCACTCTGAATACGCACTGCTGATTGGCTGTTACATGCACTCTGAATACGCACTGCTGATTGGCTGTTACCGCTCTGCGTATAACCAATCAGATGGTTCTGTGGGTGGGACAATGCTGGGTGCTGCAGACACGTACTGACAGAGGCAGAGTGAGAACTAAGCGGAGCAGCTTGTTAAGACTTTAGTTTAGGCGGTGACTCTTTGTTGTTAAGGCGGCCGCCTTAACAACAAAGCGCTGCGGGAAACCCTGGTTATGTTTTAGCTCTTGTGGTTTCAGGAGACCAAACTTAGGAAGTTGTTTATTTGTCCTCAGGCTGAACAGCAAGTTGCTTATTTTTTTAGACCAGGAATTCTCCAACTATTGTATGTGTACCACTAATGGTACGCGGGCTTAATCTAGTGGTACGCCAAAGAAGCCCTTGATTAAAGCACAGTGTTTCATTTTCCTATATTAACAATGTTCTTCTTCAAACTGTGTGTAATGTTAGAGTGGTCAAAAATATTAAATAAACTTGTTAAATGTTTTTAATGGTACTTGGGCCTACTACACTACTGTATTTTAATGTTAGTCATTAGTGGCCTACTGAAATGCGATTTTCTTATTTAAACTGGGATAGCAGGTCCATTCTATGTGTCATACTTGATCATTTCGCGATATTGCCATATTTTTGCTGAAAGGATTTAGTAGAGAACATCGACGATAAAGTTCGCAACTTTTGGTCGCTGATGAAAAAGCCTTGCCTGTACTGGAAGTAGCAGACGATATGCGTGTGACGTCACAGGTTGTGGAGCTCCTCACATTTGCACATTGTTTCAATCATGGCCACCAGCAGCGAGAGCGATTCGGACCGAGAAAGCGACGATTTCCCCATTAATTTGAGCGAGGATGAACGATTTGTGGATGAGGAAAGTGAGAGTGAAGGACTAGAGGGCAGTGGGAGCGATTCAGATAGGGAAGATGCTGTGAGAGGCGGGTGGGACCTGATATTCAGCTGGGAATGACTAAAACAGTAAATAAACACAAGACATATATATACTCTATTAGCCACAACACAACCAGGCTTATATTTAATATGCCACAAATGAATCCCGCATAACAAACACCTCCCCCCTCCCGTCCATATAACCCGCTAATACAACTCAAACACCTGCACAACACACTCAATCCCACAGCCCAAAGTACCGTTCACCTCCCCAAAGTTCATACAGCACATATATTTCCCCAAAGTCCCCAAAGTTACGTACGTGACATGCACATAGCGGCACGCACGTACGGGCAAGCGATCAAATGTTTGGAAGCCACAGCTGCATGCGTACTCACGGTACCGTGTCTGCGTATCCAACTCAAAGTCCTCCTGGTAAGAGTCTATGTTGTCCCAGTTCTCCACAGGCCAATGGTAAAGCTTGACTGTCATCTTTCGGGAATGTAAACAATGAAACACCGGCTGTGTTATCCGGCAAAACAGTCAGGGGGTGCATTCTACGGCGGGGGTGCGTTATCCAGCACAACACCTGCCGCAATACACCGCTTCCCACCTACAGCTTTCTTCTTTGCAGTCTCCATTGTTCATTGAACAAATTGCAAAAGATTCACCAACACAGATGTCCAGAATACTGTGGAATTTTGCGATGAAAACAGACGACTTAATAGCTGGCCACCATGCTGTCCCAAAATGTCCGCTACAATCCGTGACGTCACGCGCTGACATCATCATACCGAGACGTTTTCAGCAGGATATTTCGCGCAAAATTTAAAATTGCACTTTAGTAAGCTAACCCGGCCGTATTGGCATGTGTTGCAATGTTAAGATTTCATCATTGATGTATAAACTATCAGACTGCGTGGTCGGTAGTAGTGGGTTTCAGTAGGCCTTTAGGGTGGTACTTGGAGAGCCAAGTTTTTTCTGGAGTGCTCCTTAGTGACAAAATATTTCCAACGTGTTGGACCCTGGATGAAAAACCTTAACAAACATTGTATTAGATGATATCTGGATGTTTTGCTTACTTGGACTGTGATGAAGCTGTGAGGACTCAGGTGGTTTGCCTTCATGGTCTTCAGTCTTCACAGAGACAACAGTCAGTGGAAACTTGGTGAGATCCGCCTCCTCCTGCCCTAGAAGACAATCTCCCTCCTCTTCCTCTATAAAGTGATTGGGTTGTGGATACTCCTCTTCCTGTTTTACGTGACAAGTTTGTGGCTCCTTGTATTCCTCCTTATTGTGTTGGCGCCGTGGCTCCTCCTCTTTCTCTTTAAAACAATGGGGCTGTTCCCCCCCTGAGTTTTTTCCCTGCGACATAGTGAGACTTTCTTGCTCACATCCAATCAGGTGCGGGACATCTGCAAGACACAAACAAAAACAAGACATTTTCACTCAGACATGTAGAATATGACATGAAATATAACTATTTTACAAGTGGAAAATGTGATGGGTACAAGGTATAAGTTATGTCATGGTGTCACGTGCCACAAAGGTATCGAAAATGGCACCGTTTGATTTGACATGAATTGGTACCCAGTAGTACCGACGGACTTTAGTCGGTACCTTCTAGCTGGCCTCACGTTGAACGTGACATGTACGCGTTCTGTGATTGGATACTCACCGGGACCCTTAGCGGATGAATTTGAGAACACATAGAGTTGATAGACAGTTGCGATAGCCAATCAGATCACAAGTTGTTGACAGTAGCCTCTCTAGGTAGCCTGATGTTAACGAGACGGTGATTGGACACTTATTTGTCATTCCAAAGTGAGTATCCAATCACAAGTTGCAACTTAGCAGGAAGCAGGAAGTGTTGACCCACAAAGAAGGAGAACAAAACGTTGATTAGGTGGTATATATATATATATATATTGTGATGTTATGAGCTAGGTAACATACGAACTCCATTACCTAGCATGCCACAGTAGTGAAGAGCGTGCCCAGTAGCCCTGTTTAGGTTGTTGAATGAAGCCATGCCGGTAGCTGGATGTTATTGATGAGCACGCTGTGGAGTAAACTTTAAGAAGTCAGCCAACACGCCTCGTCTGCATCTTTTATGATTAGACAAGACAACACATATATTTGCAAGTCCATTTTCAAGAACGATATTTAAAGAGAAACTACATCTTGTGAGACGATGTCGGCGATGGAATGCCGACTACAAGGGGCACCACTGGCTTATACGGCGTCGAATGGGGCTACAAATTGTGAGTTTAAATATTGTATTTCTTTATTTTTTCACGTTTAATTTGTTTTTTGCAATATTAATTTTGACAGTACCACATCAGATATGTTTTAATTGCTGATGCGGGTTTATTGATTTTTTAAATGCGCCAGAAAATAACCCGTTTTGTACACTGTTGAGGGGATTCAATGCACAGTAAATGTGTGTCTGTATAATATTTCTCCAGCAATGGTCATGTGGTGACTTAAATTATGTTTTTTTGAGAGGTAATCATTGAAGTCGGACATCACTGAAGGCCTAGGTGGGAAACGCACGGCCCGCCACTATATATATATATATATATATATATATATATATATATATATATATATATATATATATATATATATATATATATATATATATATATATATAGTCCAACTTTGTCTTTTACGGAATAATACTTAATTTGTGGACCTTTGTTACCTAAAGACGTCCTATCTTGTCTTCTATATCCGTGTGAGTGTCAATTAAAGTGAGGTCGTAGGGAGCAGTAACATCTTGGTGGTGATGAATGGTTTAAACCTTTCAAAAAAAAAATTCTCGATAATGTATAATTTCACTGCATCCCATTTTAAATATTTGCATTCAATACACCCAAATCTGTGCTGATGTAGGTAAATACACAGTAGCACTTTAGAACCATCGCCTGAAACCCGGAAGTGCCACTAGGTCACGTGATCGCAACCCAGCAACCGCTATGAGTTAAAAAAGGGGTAGGAATAAATTAGCTTTGCTTCTTCCTGCTCCTTTTCGGACAATGTTCCAACACTCAGTAAAGTTATTCCAAGTGTTCTTTCGTGTTAATGATGAAATATAAAGTTAGCTAACATGTGAGAGTAAGAAGTAAACAAACCTGTCCTGTGTAACACATTTTGAGGCTTCTTGAAAACTGCGTCCAGTAGGTGACGTTGTCGCTCCTTCTCCTCTTTTGTTCGAGAAATTTCCCCCTCGTACTCTGCTACCCTTCTTTCGCACATTTTCACCCAATCGCAACACATACACTCATATTCGATCTCTGCTGAGCAATGTATTGATACATCCGCGTCTCTTTGATAGCAGCAAGCAAGCTAAGCTAACTAGCAAGCTAAGCTAAGCTAGCCTGACACGCTTCAAAGTTCACTGAGACGAGTCGAGTCTATTTTGACACCAATAATAAACAAAGTGCAGTTTTTCACACAATACACGACTTAATACACTTATAGAAATGAGAGATTAACGTAAATTTAAAGACCACACTGCTATGTTACGTCCGCGGTAGTGTCCAAACATAAAGTCTGCTGCTTCTTCTTCCTATGTGGAAGCAGGAAGCTTTTCTTCTTATTTTACTATAGCGCCCATTACCATAGACATCTTATAAGTAAACACAGCATCGAGCGCTACTGCCTACTGGCGCTGACGAGACGCGGGGCCGCCATCTTGGAGTGGTGATCCGCTCCACTCAGTGCAATTCATTTGGCAGGAACAATGAACCGCCAGCCCATTTAATTCATTTTACCTCATTGAATACCACTGATTTTCACGCAGTTTTTTGTCATACGTGTAGCTACGATAAAGGACACATATTTTGGCGTGTTTTATTATTCATAGTTTGCTTAACAGTAATAGAATATTATTATATGCTATAAATGACCAGACGTTCGGGATCAAAACTGGGAATATAATCTCAGAGAAGGGGGAACAAAACGGCCAGCTATTTTTAAATTGAAGAAACAATATGATTAGGTTATATATACATGCGTATATCCTACATAAACAATGTATGAATACATTAGATATCTACCGGTATATATCTTAGGGACCTATAGACTGTATCTCTGTTGCTGCACAAAATTGGGTTGGAAAGCTAGACTAAATTTAGACTTGTATAATACTTTATAGCCACTGTCCATCTGATTGTATACTTAGCTAACGTATGTCCCCCCCCCACACACACACAATCTGTACTAACTTTTACCCCTGTTGGCTTTTACATTCTTTATCTTCATCATTTATTTCAATTTTATGTTTTTCAAGTATGACCTTTTTAAATTCAATTAATTTCATTGACAAGCAATTCTATTATGGTCATAATCTTGTTTGCTAGCTGCTACGATTTCAGTACTATTGAAGATCTTTGCTCCTTCTCAACTCTGTGGTAATATTATTTTCACAAAATACAACCAATAGTACGTTAATGTTAAATCTTACTTGTGAAAAGTAATCCCCCGATCCCTATTTTCAACAGTCCGCTCATTTGAGCAGGAAAACGCTGAACACCAGCCCGGCATCTTTGTTTTCTACCTGTCAACTGTCAGTTTAGGCTGCTCCCCGGCTACTCATCACCACTTCAAGATGGCGGCCGAATTTCTCGCGTCACAGCAGCCAATGCTGCGTCTACTTATAAGATGTCTATGTCCATTACTGCACCGGAGTATGCAACATGTACATTATATCTAGTGTCACCTGGTGGCGTAACTGTAAACTGCAGTGCAGTGACTTTCAATGTCATCAAATACATAACAGAATTGTAGAAAATAGAAGATGAATAAAAGTATGAAGATGATATTAACAAACATTTCAGCGGGATCTCTGTTAAATGTATAAAACATTTGTTGTTCTAATTTCTATTCACACTTCATTGAGACACACACCTATAAAAAGACATTGTTGACAAAAAAAAAAGTAATTTAGCGCAATGAACCACAGCACATTTCCCAAAGAGTTATTACTTACGACGAGTATCACTTAATAGCTTTGGGGATAAAAAAAAAAAAAAAAGAGGTGGGCTAATTTATATTTATTTTTGAATAAATATTAATGACCCATATACAAAATATGCAAATCACTTATATAGTAAAAGGTTGTTGCCATAAACCGAGAAGTTGGTCAAATTTGACATTCAATGGCGAGGCAGACACAAAAAGTCGCACATTTGCTCCCGGACTTTTTTTTTTTGTAACCTGCGCGAGAAAAAATAAATAAATGTAATCCAAACGGAAACATATAAACAGCACATCAGTCAGAATCCCAGAGGGAGTAGACATTGTACAGTAAGTGATCGCTTTATTATGCTCGTATTTTGTATTTCTATATAAAACTTGTAGCTCATCGTCCGTACGTCCACGCGCAAGAATACAAAGTTCTGGAACATATTTTTCCCCAAATAAGTCATTGTTGACTTTCATGAAGTCTGCCATGATTAGTGATAGTTATTGTTGAAGGAAATAGCGAACATTGTAATGTGAAATTAATGCACCACCAAAATGTTCTTATAATAATTAAAAAGACCAAAATACATAAATATTACTTTTTTAAAGAAAGTGCCTGTTACTACATTACATATATACTTACAGCGTGTATATTGAACGTTGGGCGCCTTGAGAGGCGACCCTTCAGCGTTCTTGTTTTGTTACCATGTACAATGTCTGTGTGCTGCTGAACAGGTTTGTGATGACAATTAAATGTTGTTGTACTTGTGCAATGACAATAAAGATCTTGCTTTCCTTGATAGAGGTTTTTATGAACGCTTTATGGGCAGTATGGAGCGAATCACTTTGCTTCTATTGTTAGCTGACTCTTACTAGCCTTTATTTATGAGTTAGACTGCATAACAAAAGGAAAACATGTGTGCTTGTCTCGCATAAGGATTGTGAATGATAGGCAAAATTCCCCCCAAAAAGAGTAGTTCCCCTTGAAAGGATCTTGTGAATCATAATTTAAAACATTGTATTTAACATTACAAACATTTAATGACTTGTCTTTATGGTCTGGATCTGGAACACAGTCCAGACTTTCGAGAAGCCCTGCAGTAGACCATGAGTGACTGCCAGAGTCTATTGAAAGAGGACTTTCAAAAAGGAAAAGTTATTCTCCCGCGTGTGTTCTCATGTGTCTTAGAATATAACGTTTGTCAGTGTATCTTTTACCACACACTAAACAACTGAAAGGTTTTTCTCCGGTGTGAGTTCGCATGTGGCAAGACAATTCAAACTTTGTAACAAAGCCTGTTGCACAAACCGAACAAATGCATTTTTTCTCTCCTGTATGGGTTCTAATGTGTCTTTGCATATGACGTTTTTCAGAGTAAATCTTACCGCAAATCGAACAACTGAAAGGTTTTTCTCCTGTGTGCGTTCTCATGTGTCTTTGCAAATGATGTTCGTGAGATAATCTTTTACTGCAAACTGAACAACTGAAAGGTTTTTCTCCTGTGTGGGTTCTCATATGTGACAGCATAATTCCTCTTTGTGAAAACCTTTTGCCACAGTTTGAGCAAATGAAAGGTTTTTCTCCGGTGTGTGTCCGCATGTGTCGAGTCAAGTCAGAGTTTGAAACAAAGCCTTTTGCACAAACTGAGCAAATAAAAGGTTTTTCTCCTGTATGTGTTCTCATGTGTATTTGAATATGACCTTTTCGGGAGAATATGTGGCCGCAAACTGAACAACTGAAAGGTTTTTTTCTTGTGTGTGTTTTCATGTGTGATTCTATATTTACATTAACGTGTGACAATGACTCGTCACTATCTGACAGCGGAGCTACGAGGTTGTCAGCTTGTGATCCTCCCCAGTGGTCTCCATCAGCTTCTGTTGTCATGTGTTGTGGTGAGCTGCTGCTTGGAGGCTCCACCTGTCCCTTCTCCTCACTTGGACTGTGATGAAGCTGTGAGGACTCAGGTGGTTTGTCTTCATGGTCTTCAGACTCCTCTTCCTCTTTAATGTGGGGGGGCTGTGGATCCTCCTGCTTGAAAGGGAAGCGCACCTCCAGCAACTTAGAGAGAGGTTCTTCTCGATGACCAATCAGCTGCTGGATGTCTGCAGGACAGATTAAAAATATTGTTAAATATGATGCTGGTTTGGCACATTTAATTAAGGGGGAACATTATCACAATTTCAGAAGGGTTAAAACCATTAAAAATCAGTTCCCAGTGGCTTACTTTATTTTTCGAAGTTTTTTTCAAACTTTTACCCATCACGCAATATCCCTAAAAAAAGCTTCAAAGTGCCTGATTTTAACCATCGTTATATACACCCGTCCATTTTCCTGTGACGTCACATAGTGATGCCGATACAAACAAACATGGCGGATAGAACAGCAAGTTTATAGCGACATTAGCTCGGATTCAGACTTGGATTTCAGCGGCTTAAGCGATTCAACAGATTACGCATGTATTGATACGGATGATTGTAGTGTGGAGGCAGGTAGCGAAAACGAAATTGAAGAAGAAACTGAAGCTATTGAGCCATATCGGTTTGAACCGTATGCAAGCGAAACCGACGAAAACGACACGACAGCCAGCGACACGGGAGAAAGCGAGGACGAATTCGGCGATCGCCTTCTAACCAACGATTGGTATGTGTTTGTTTGGCATTAAAGGAAACTAACAACTATGAACTAGGTTTACAGCATATGAAATACATTTGGCAACAACATGCACTTTGAGAGTGCAGACAGCCCAGTTTTCATCAATTAATATATTCTGTAGACATACCCTCATCCGCACTCTTTTCCTCGGGGTCTGGCGGCAGATTTCTTTGACTTTATCGTTGGAAATGCATCTGCTTTGAGTGTCGCAGGATATCCACACATTCTTGCCATCTCTGTCGTAGCATAGCTTTCGTCGGTAAAGTGTGCGGAACAAACGTCCAATTTCTTGCCACTTTTGCATCTTTGGGCCACTGGTGCAACTTGAATCCGTCACTGTTCGTGTTGTTACACCCTCCGACAACACACCGACGAGGCATGATGTCTCAAAGGTACGGAAAACAGTCGAAAAAACGGAAAATAACAGAGCTGATTTGACTCGGTGTTTGTAATGTGTTTGAGAAAATGGCGGATTGCTTCCCGATGTGACGTCACGATCGCTCTGAGAGCGAATAATAGAAAGGCGTTTAATTCGCCAAAATTCACCCATTTAGAGTTCGGAAATCGGTTAAAAAAATATATGGTCTTTTTTCTGCAACATCAAGGTATATATTGACGCTTACATAGGTCTGGTGATAATGTTCCCCTTTAACAGGGTGATGTTTCAAAAGCAATGTATTGCTTTGATTTGAATGACGTCACGTTCGGCTCACTAAATATGCGTGGTGGTCAAGCAGCGTCTATTCTCAGGTACCAAGCGCTTTTTGCCTGTGTCGAAGAAAAATGCCCTACGATTGCGTTGATTTCGGCTGTACGAACCGTTCAAATCGCAAAAAGGATCCATGTTTCTTCAGAGTTCCTCGAGAGGTAATCAAGACGGGCGAAAGAGCGCAAGATTTTAGGAAAGACGACGACAAAAGTGGGACGCCCTCCAGTCCAAAAGAGCAGAGTCGAAGAACGCACAAGTTTGTAGTAATCACCCCGTTAAAGGTTTGTTTGATATATTTTTAATTTAATTTACCCGTTTAGTATTTCCCATTGTGGTATTATCTTGATATTCTTTGTATTTAATTTTTTAACAAACCAGCCAGAAAGTCAGGGTCAACGATGCTTTGTCAGGAAAGGCACTTCTACATCTCCCCTCTTTTTTTTGTACACAAATGTGTCAGATTGCATACGACAACAGGACAAAAATCAAATATGGTGATGATTCCGTAATTATTAGTTTGTTAAATGGATATGCAGTCACATGTGGCAGCTGTCGGGTGCGGGTCGTCGCAGTTTGTTTACAAGGACACGTCCTCGCAAGACGCAAAGTTATATCATGAAATGCAACCTTACCCGAGCAAAAACAACGCATAAATACCCGGGAGAGTCTTGATACCAATGTCCTTGACCAATCCACACACAAAGAAGTTGGAGACCTCCATGCTTTTACAAGTTTTCATCTGTTTTGTTGGGTAGAGTGACGTCCGGAGCGCAAGATAGATAAATGTTTTGTACATTTCAAAAGAAGGCTAATGGGAACCGCGTTACAGCAGAGAGTAACCAGTTAAAAAGAGGAAATTATCAAGAAAATTAAGTCAAGAAAGACAATAATATTCAACAATACAGTTTGGCTGCCGGTGAGTCGATAGACGACACTCGTCTTTTAGCCGAACGTTTATGGCGACTGGGCCCAACGTGTTTGAGCATTCTGTGGTTTTAGAAGGCACAGTAATGAAATGAAAGGATATCTGCTTGCTTAGACATTATTTTTATTTACCGTATTTTTCGGAGTATAAGTCGCACCGGAGTATAAGTTGCACCTGCTGAAAATGCATAATAAAAAAGGAAAAAAACATATATAAGTCGTACTGGAGCCCGGCCAAACTATGAAAAAAACTGCGACTTATAGTCCGAAAAATACGGTAGTAATATTTATTATTATATATCAGGGGTGCCCATTACGTCGCTCGCGAGCTACCGGTCAATCGCAGAAGGTGTGTCATCTGCCAGCTGCAGGCATTAAAAAAATAGACCTGAAAATTAACGATCATCAATCTTCACTATGACGTCACTTTCGTCACTTGATTGACGCTCGCGGCACCCGAGGGTCTTGTGAGATGACGCTGGCTGCTGCAAGCTCAGTATTAAGAAAAAAATGACCGACAGGAAGGCGAAAAACACTTTTCTATTAAACAGACTCTGGAGTCGTACCTGCAGTCAAAAGCCTAATGCCCGACTGCACAGTTCCTGTCTACCAAAATATATACGGTATATATATATATATATATATATATATATATATATATATATATATATATATATACACACATACATATATATATGTATATATATATATATATATATATATATATATATATATATATATATATATATATATATATATATATATATACACATATATATATACATATATATATACATATATTTGTGCGGAGACACTGGAGGAGATGTGGAGGAAGAGACGGGATTACGGCGCTAGCGGTGAGTGTCGTGATGGACTAGATTGATTGATTGATTGATTGAGACTTTTATTAGTAGGTTGCACAGTGAAGTACATATTCCGTACAATTGACCACTAAATGGTAACACCCGAATAAGTTTTTGATTCATGATACAGATATATACTATCATATATACAGATATATACTATCATGTATACTATCATCATAATACAGTCATCACACAAGATAATCATCAGGGTGTATTATTTACATTATTTACAATTCGGGGTGTGGAGGGGGTGGGGGGGTTAGGTTTGGTTGTTATCATCAGTCATCAACAATTGAGAACAGAGAAATGGATATTGAAACAGTGTAGGTCTGACTTGGTAGGATATGTACAGCAAGTAGTGGACATAGAGAGAGAGAGAGAGAGAGAGAGAGAGAGAGAGAGAGAGAGAGAGAGATCAGAAGGCATAAGAAAAATATCTGCATTTGATTGTTTACATTTGATTATTAACAACAATCCGGGGAGGGTGTTAGTTTAGGGTTGAAGTTGCCTGGAGGTGTACTTTTATTGCGGTTTTGAAGGAGGATAGAGATGCCCTTTCTTTTATACCTGTTGGGAGCGCATTCCACATTGATGTGGCATAGAAAGAGAATGAGTTAAGACCTTTGTTAGATGGAATCTGGGTTTAACGTGGTTAGTAGAGCTCCCCCTGGTGTTGTGGTTATGGCGGTCATTTACGTTAAGGAAGTAGTTTGACATGTACTTCGGTATCAGGGAGGTGTAGCGGATTTTATAGACTCGGCTCAGTGCAAGTTGTTTTACTCTGTCCTCCACCCTGAGCCAGCCCACAGATTCATGGAGCCTTGGCTGAATGAGCATGTATCGGACACTTTGGTCTGCCTGTAAAGATTCTTGCTATTCCTGGACATTGGTCGAGAGCTAGTGGGCAGTTAAAGACAGAATCGGCTCTCTTGGTTGCTTTGGTGGGTCTGTTCCTGTTTCTGGCCGTGTTGTCCCACACCCTAGCAGACGATGGCTTGGAACACCGCAAAAGCCAGCGCGGTGTATGTGGGTGTTGAAATGATGGTTTTGGTTTTCTTTTGTTGTTTGTCTATGCATGGTATGTGCACAATATGTATTTTGTTGTGTTTTACTTTTGCAGCTGTATGTAGAAATGGCGCTGCAGAGGTGTCAGCTGCTTGCATCAGGTCTGTGCTCTTTTTATCTATTTTATGTCCATTGTGTTACTTAATGTTTCCCCTTTGGTTTCATGAGTTGTTTATCTTTATTTTTGTGGGCTTTTTGTATCTTCACTGCAACCACATAATTTGAAAAATGAAGTCTATTCTACATGTGTTATAAATTAATTTCCAAAAAACACAAATGAAAACTAATGAACAACAATTACACAGCAGAGACGGCAATTGTTAATGTCCATAAATACATTACTTATCTTACTTATCGATGACGAATATGGATGTAATGATAACTGGCTTTAATAATAGTTAGTTAGTGTTCTTTCAGTATATTCACCACTAAACCTTAGGATATATGACATCACTGCAAAAGGTAAATAAACAGTAGCCATATTGAATGTTTGCCTTCATTTGACCACGTAAGGTAGGTAACATTTTTTAAATTTTAACTTAAAATCTGTTACAAACATTGTATTCGATGATATCTGGATGTTCTGCTTACTTGGACTGTGATGAGGTGGTTTGTCTTCATGGTCTTCAGTCTTCACAGAGACAACAGTCAGTGGAAACTCGGTGACATCAGCCTCTTCCTGTCGGAGAAGACACTCTCCCTCCTCTTCCTCTTTAATGTGGAGGGGCTGTGGATACTCCTCTTCCTCTTTAACATGACAAGTTCTTGGCCCCTCTTCTTCCTCTTTATTGTGGGGGGGCTGTGGCGTCTCCTTTTTCTTTTTAAGAGGAGGGAGCTGTAGACTTTCCTGCTTCAAAGTGGAGTTCCCAACCTGCAACATAGGGAGACTTTCTTTCTGACATTCTAACAGTTGCTGGACATCTGCAAGACACAAACGAAACCAAAAGATTTTAACTCAAATTGGTAGAATATTACAGAGTACATAAAACATGAATTAATATTTTACAAGTGGTAAAGTACAAGTATATATATTTACACCCACATACATATGTATATATATATGTATATATATATATATATATATATATATATATATATATATATATATATATATATATATATATATATATATATAAATATACATATATATACAGTGGGGCAAAAAAGTATTTAGTCAGCCACCGATTGTGCAAGTTCTCCCACTTAAAATGATGACAGAGGTCTGTAATTTTCATCATAGGTACACTTCAACTGTGAGAGACAGAATGTGAAAAATCCAGGAATTCACATTGTAGGAATTTTAAAGAATTTCTTTGTAAATCATGGTGGAAAATAAGTATTTGGTCACTTCAAACAAGGAAGATCTCTGGCTCTCACAGACCTGTAACTTCTTCGTTAAGAAGCTCTTCTGTCCTCCACTCGTTACCTGTATTAATAGCACCTGTTTGAACTTGTTATCTGTATAAAAGACACCTGTCCACAGCTTCAAACAGTCAGACTCCAAACTCCACTATGGCCAAGACCAAAGAGCTGTCGAAGGACACCAGGAAAATAATTGTAGACTTGCACCAGACTGTGAAGAATGAATCTACAATAGCCAAGCAGCTTGGTGTGAAAAAATCAACTGTGGGAGCAATTGTCAGAAAATGGAAGACATACAAGACCACTGATAATCTCCCTCGATCTGGGGCTCCACGCAAGATCTCATCCCGTGGGGTCAAAATGATCATGAGAACGGTGAGCAAAAATCCCAGAACCACACGGGGGGACCTGGTGAATGACCTGCAGAGAGCTGGGACCAAAGTAACAAAGGTTACCATCAGTAACACACTACGCCGACAGGGAATCAAATCCTGCAGTGCCAGACGTGTCCCCCTGCTTAAGCCAGTACATGTCCAGGCCCGTCTGAAGTTTGCTAGAGAGCACATGGATGATACAGCAAAGATTGGGAGAATGTCATGTGGTCAGATGAAACCAAAATATAACTTTTTGGTACAAACTCAACTCGTCGTGTTTGGAGGAAGAAGAATACTGAGTTGCATCCCAAGAACACCATACCTACTGTGAAGCATGGAGGTGGAAACATCATGCTTTGGGGCTGTTTTTCTGCTAAGGGGACAGGCCGACTGATCCGTGTTAAGGAAAGAATGAATGGGGCCATGTATCGTGAGATTTTGAGCCAAAACCTCCTTCCATCCGTGAGAGCTTTGAAGATGAAACGTGGCTGGGTCTTCCAGCATGACAATGATCCCAAACACACCGCCCGGGCAACGAAGGAGTGGCTCCGTAAGAAGCATTTGAAAGTCCTGGAGTGGCCTAGCCAGTCTCCAGACCTCAACCCCATAGAAAATCTGTGGAGGGAGTTGAAAGTCTGTGTTGCTCGGCGACAGCCCCAAAACATCACTGCTCTCGAGAAGATCTGCATGGAGGAATGGGCCAAAATACCAGCTACTGTGTGTGCAAACCTGGTAAAGACCTATAGTAATCGTTTGACCTCTGTTATTGCCAACAAAGGTTATATTACAAAGTATTGAGTTGAATTTTTGTTATTGACCAAATACTTATTTTCCACCATAATTTACAAATAAATTCTTTAAAAATCCTACAATGTGAATTCCTGGATTTTTTTTTCACATTCTGTCTCTCACATTTGAAGTGTACCTTTGATGAAAATCACAGACCTCTGTCATAATTTTAAGTGGGAGAACTTGCACAATTGGTGGCTGACTAAATACTTTTTTGCTCCACTGTATATATATATATATATATATATATATATATATATATATATATATATATATATATATATATATATATATATATATATATATATATATATATATATATATTGTTGGAGCCAAATATCCTTATTTGTTTATATTGTTTTTATTTTATTTTCTCTAATTGATTGCTGGCCTCAGCTCATGATGAATTTCCTTTGTGGCAGATTGCTCCGCCCACTTCCTGTTAAGAACCAGGAAATGTTGACAGGGAGGGGACGGTTGCTATGGTGCGGTTACCATGGTAGCCTCCTTAAATTGGGTTCAGGTGTGAGCATGGGAGGGCGATTGGAGGACAAACAGTTTTCGACCGTGTCGTGTCATGTCATGTGGCGTCGAGTTGTGTCTTGCCGTGACAATGCTGTGACAATGTGCCATTCAAGGTCAGCATACTTTGTTATATAGCCTACATTTGATTTAATTTGGATAGCATAAAATAAACGGATTGTCATATCCAAACACAAAACTACAGTACTGGACATTCTATCATTTACACGCGTCAAACTGGTCAACACAGTCGCCGTCGGTACCAGCCCAAGGGTAAGGGCTGTACATATACATATGCATATACATATATATATATATATATATATATATATACATACACACACACACACACACACATGTACATGTTCGTATGTATTTATACATATATAGTTAAATTATGGAATGGATTAAGTAAAAAAGCCAAACAATGTACTAATGTGATTCAGTTTAAGAAAATGTTGAAACTAAAAATGTTTACAAAGTACAAAGAAAAATAATTCTGATTAACATCTTGAACTTTATAGAGAAATTATTCATCTCATTCTGTGACTCATAACTGACTAAACTATTTATTTAAGAGAACGGTTGTATTTAGAATAAATTGTTGTAAAGTGTGTTACAAAATGAGAACAGTAAGTAAACATACGAGTTAGTAATGGCTAATATACATTCATTGTACAAACACACATATACACATACTGTACATATACATTCACTGTATAAACACATATACACATTCTGTACATATACAAGTACCGGTACATACGCATACATACACTCATGCACATAATCACGTTTCATCAAACATATATTAACGTTGTTGCCCTAGGGTAAACTGGGTATAACACATGGCACACTGACAAAGCTTAACCTATTGTTACTATAACAATCTACAAGGTTAATGTAGGTTGCTTCTTTTTCTTCCCCTCCATTTTTCTGCATTCTTTCGTATCTCAAGTTATCATTACGTATATGTATCGTTGCATTTGAACAACTGTATTGTTGATAATAAAGGTAAAGTATTGGTATTGTTCATTATCAACAGCGCTATTTCTATTGGTATTTGTATTGCTCCATTTGTAGTGTAATAATGCTCATTGTCATTTCTGTATTATATTCGCTAACTGCTTATTTGCTATCACTTTTACCATCATATTTGTACATGTCGTATTTGCTGATGTTGCTCTATTGTTGTTGTTGTTGTTGTTTTTGTCTCTCTGTCTAATCCCCCTCTTGTCCCCACAATTTCCCCCTCTGTCTTCCTTTTTTTCCTCTTTCTATCCCCTCCTGCTCCGGCCCGGCTGCACCAAATGATAATATAAATACATTTAATAAAGTCAAATACAAATAAGGCAACAAGTGAAGTATCCTACACTTCTCTTTTGTAAAGTAAATCTGTACAGCCGATATGGGCATCTACATCAACTATATGATTTGCCTGAGAAGCTGGACAGGACAAAAAAGAAAAAAGTAATGGCTATGAGTTAGAAAAGGGGTGGGAATAAATCAGCTGTGTGTCTTCCTGCTCCTTTTCGATTGTGAAATATGTTATGCATTTTATTGTAACCGTGTGTTCGAAATAAACTTAAACCAAACAACCAATTTACCGACAATGCTCCTCTTCTCAGTAAAGTTATTCCACGTGTTCTTTCATGTCGATGATGAAATATAAAGTTAGTAAAGATGTGAGAGTAAGAAGTAAACAAACCTGTTCTGTGTAACACAACTTGAGGCTTCTTGAAAACTGCATCCAGTAGTTGACGTTGTCGCTCCTTCTCCTCTTTTTTACGACAAAGTTCATCCTCGAACTCTGCTATCCTTCTTTCACACATTTTCACACAAACACAACACTTCACACTCACACTTGATCTCCGCTTATTGATGTGTTGATCACTTCCGCCTCTCTTTGTTAGCAGCTAGCAAGCTAAGCTAACTAGCCTGACAAGCTTCCAACCTCACTGGGACGAGTCGAGTTTATCCTGACACGAAGAATGAATAAAGTGTAATTAGACGAATTAGTACACGTATGAAAATGAAATATTAACGTAGATGTAAAGACCACACTGAAATGTTTCATCCGTGGTAGTGTCCAAACATGAAGTATGATTCTTTTTCTTCTTTTTTCCATGTGGGCACAGGAAGTATTTCTTCTTCTTTTTCTTTTCTGACGGGTTGCCGCAATAACTTAAAATGCGAATACCGCCACCTACTGTACAACATGTACTAGCGACTTTTATTGTGTTTGTCATCAAATACCTAACAGAATTGTAGAAAATAGAAGATAAATGAAAGTATGAAGGTAATATTGACAAATAATTCAGAGGGGTCCCTGATTAGTGTGTAAACCTTTACACTTAATTGAGACACATAACAGGACATTGTTGACAAAAAACAATAATTTAGTGCAATGAACCTCCACACCCATCTCAAATAGTTATTACTTACTAAGAGTATCACTCAATAGCTTTTTGTCACGTCTGTGTGATCATGTTTTGTTTTGGTTATGTTCAGGTTTGGTTTTTGGACTCTTTGTGCACTCTTGTTTGTTTTGTCACCATAGAGACCATTAGTTTCACCTGTTTCACGTTTTGCACTCGCACACCTGTTGTCAATCATGTCTGTATTATTTAAGCCCATAGTTGCCAGGATGTCATCCTGGCGACATTAGTTATCCTTGTTACTCCATTGATTACGTGTTCCATGCCACAGATTCCTGCTATGCCAAGTAAGTTTTTGTTATTAATGCCACAGTTAGTGACTTTATTTTAATTTTTATTTTTTATTTTTTATTATTATTTTTCTAATTAAATCAACATAGAAAAAAAACACACAATACACTTTCAACTAGTGCATCAACCCCAAAAAAAACCTCCCTCCCCCATTCACACTCATACACACCCACTCACACAAAAGGGGTTGTTTCTTTCTGCTACCAATATTCTGGTTCCCACAACATGGACAACACTTCTGCAAGGGACACAGTCCCTGAAGCACACTTGATTGTTTGTGCTGCTGGTCCACATTTTTTTTAATGTAATTATCCTTATATTGTTTTACTTTCTTTTTTTATCCAAGAAAAGATTTATTTATCTTATCTAAAAAAAAAAAAAAAAAAAAAAAAAGGACCTTATCTTCACCAGACCTGGTTGTAAATGAAATTAGCTTCGTTTAAAGGTTGTTTTTTTTTAAACCAGGTCCAGTCCAGATAATGTCCAAGTCGGGTTCAGCAACACACACCTTCATTCATGTACACTGGAAAAAAAAAAATAGTAATAATAATTAAAAAAAATAAAATAGAAACATTTTGGAACACAACAGATTGCATATAATCTATAAACAAAATTACATTTTCAAAACAAACAAACAACAACAAAAAATATGTATTTACAGTCCAGATATGTTCAGGTCACTAAAAATTAGAATAAACATAATTACACTTTCAACATAAGCCTTTGAGGACTTCCCATCTTTTTTAATGTTTTTTGGCATCATTATCGTTTTCAACCATGTAACTTTCTTCTAGTGACTTTAGTTTCATGTTCATAATTTCTGCCTTTGTGCTAGATTTGTTTTCATTAGTCAAGTTTGTTCTCCGCCTTTGTGCGCGCCTTTAGTTTTGTACCCCTTTTGTACAAACCCCGTTTCCATATGAGTTGGGAAATTGTGTTAGATGTAAATATAAATGGAATACAATGATTTGCAAATCCTTTTCAACCCATATTCAATTGAATGCACTACAAAGACAAGATATTTGATGTTCAAACTCATAAACTTTATTTTTTTTTGCAAATAATAATTCACTTAGAATTTCATGGCTGCAACACGTGCCAAAGTAGTTGGGAAAGGGCATGTTCACCACTGTGTTACAAGGCCTTTCCGTTTAACAACACTCAGTAAACGTTTGGGAACTGAGGAGACACATTTTTTAAGCTTCTCAGGTAGAATTCTTTCACATTCTTGCTTGATGTACAGCTTAAGTTGTTCAACAGTCCGGGGTCTCCGTTGTGGTATTTTAGGCTTCATAATGCGCCACACATTTTCAATGGGAGACAGGTCTGGACTAGAGACAGGCCAGTCTAGTACCCGCACTCTTTTACTATGAAGCCACGTTGATGTAACACGTGGCTTGGCATTGTCTTGCTGAAATAAGCAGGGGCGTCCATGGTACCGTTGCTTGGATGGCAACATATGTTGCTCCAAAACCTGTATGTACCTTTCAGCATTAATGGCGCCTTCACAGATGTGTAAGTTACCAATTTCTTGGGCACTAATACACCCCCATACCATCACACATGCTGGCTTTTCAACTTTGCGCCTATAACAATTTGGATGTTTTTTTTCCTCTTTGGTCCGGAGGACACGACGTCCACAGTTTCCAAAAACAATTTGAAATGTGGACTCGTCAGACTACAGAACACTTTTCCACTTTGCATCAGTCCATCTTAGATGAGCTCAGGCCCAGCGAAGCCGGCGGCGTTTCTGGGTGTTGTTGATAAATGGTTTTCGCCTTGCATAGGAGAGTTTTAACTTGCACTTACAGATGTAACGACCGACTGTAGTTACTGACAGTGGGTTTCTGAAGTGTTCCTGAGCCCATGTGGGGATATCCTTTACACACTGATGTCGCTTGTTGATGCAGTACAGCCTGGGGGATCGAAGGTCACGGGCTTAGCTGCTTACGTGCAGTGATTTCTCCAGATTCTCTGAACCCTTTGATGATATTACGGACCCTAGATAGTAAAATCCCTAAATTCCTTGCAATAGCTGTTTTTTCTTAAACTGTTCAACAATTTGCTCACGCATTTGTTCACAAAGTGGTGACTCTCGCCCCATCCTTGTTTGTGAATGACTGAGCATTTCATGGAATCTACTTTTATACCCAATCATGGCACCCACCTGTTCCCAATTTGCCTGTTCACCTGTGGGATGTTCCAAATAAGTGTTTGAGCATTCCTCAGTTTTATCAGTATTTATTGCAACCTTTCCCAACTTCTTTGTCATGTGTTGCTGACACATTCCGACTTTTGCAAAGCAATTAACAAACAGCTGCCACCTACTGACATGGAGCATTACGTGGTTACCCTGCTGAGTTTTACACAACACAGACACTAAGCAACGGCACATTATTTGCAGATTATTACTAATGATTTGTAAAAAATATTTTTTGGACCAATTAGGTGAAGTTGCATAATTTCCCACGGCACACGAGACAATATCTCACGGCACACTAGCGGCACAGTGGTTAAAAAACACCGTACTGTATAAAAACATGTCCTACACTTTCTATCTTATGCGCATGCAAATTTACTACGTCATTTCCTGACAATTTTTTTTTACCTTTTATGTTCGTTCACTGCCTACGGTTCACCGTTATCTTTATTTAGATTAAAAATATCACCTAAAAGATAACATACAAAACAAAACTACAGTTATTTAAGAATACAGTATTTATTTTGAAATCGTATAAATCCGCACGGAAGCTGAGCGACTCAAAATGACGTCACGTCCGGCTCACTCGCGACAAGTGGTGGTGAAGTCAGCGTCTGCTGGCAATGGGTACTCGGCGCCATTTACCCTTTCTCGAAGAAAAATGTCCTATGCTTGCGTTGTTTTCGGCTTTACAAACCGTTTAAATTGCAAAAAGGAAAAACGTTTTTTCAGAGTTCTCCGAGAGGTAATCAAGAATGGCGGAAGAGTGCAAGATTTTATAAAAAAAGACAACAATAGTACCACACACTCCAGTCCAAGGGTGCAGAGCCGAATAATGTACAATTTTGCAGTGATCACTTCGTGAAAGGTTTGTTTGTTATATACATTTAACGTTTATTATTTCCAGTTTAAGTATTATCTTGATATTATTTGTATTTCTTAAGAATTTTTGGCAAGTCTAAATAAAATAAATCAAATGTGAGAAAAACCTAAAAGAGTTACATTTTTTTTTTTTTTTTAACCAAAGGCAGCAATCATAAATTAATCTTTCAGCACATACACAATGGTGACATCTATAGTTGTATTTTGATAAACAATCATAAATACATCTTTCAGCACATACAAAATGTTGACATCTTGTATTTTGATAAACAATCATAAATGAACATTTCCGCACGTACACAATGTTGACCTCTATAGTTATGTTTTGATAAACAATCATATATGATTATTTTAGCATATACAAAATATTGACATCTATAGTTGTATTTTGATAAAACAATCATACATAAATATTTCAGCACATACACAATGTTGACATTTGTAGTTATGGACCCTGGACACAAACTATTCTCCCCTCTCCCCTCAGGCAGGAGACTACGGTCCATCCAGACCCACACCTCCCGCCACCTGAACAGTTTTTTCCCCTCGGCCATCAGGCACATGAACAATAGCTCCTAACAGTAGCTCCTTGAATTCCTTGAATTCCTTCTAAGTCTATATAGGCCTGAGACAGCAGAGGACAAGGCACGGGAAAAGCAGGAGACAGCCAGCGAGAGACTATACACTACACTGCCAGAAAGTTGGGACGGCCCGCCCCGAGGGGCCCAGAAACTCCCCAGAACGGGACGGGCTGACTGCTCCGCCCAAGGCTGACCCACTAAAGTGCCCTGGCAGATCCTCCCCCTGAAGAAATAAAGAAAATAAGTGAAAGGAGGAGATAATACACACGCCGACACACAAGGTCATTACCCCAGCAGCTGGCCGCAATGCAACACCGCAATATACCATGCGACTCAGCGAAGAGCCACGATGGACACGGGGACTGGACCCAGCTGGGTATCTGTACTGTACATTTTGTTTGGTCTGAATGTTTGTAAAACACAAATTATGATAGATAATTTTGAAAAAGAGTAACGGTAAGCGCATGTCTGGGATTTATTATAGATGATAAACTAAGTTGGAAACTATACATATAAATCATATAAGGAAGAACATCAAGAATGACTGCATTATTAAATAGAACAAAATATAAAACCTTTTTCTAAGAGAAAAAAAATTACCCCATTTTTTGAAGCAATCATTGCTAATTGTATAAAGGTCTAAGGAAATACAGTACATGGAAAACATTCACATATCCAATATTCATAATATAAAAAGACGATTGATTTTCAAGACTCAAGTAATGATTCATAAAGTCACACGTTTTTAAAGTAAATGCTCTTAAAAAATACACCACTGCTCAAATGATGTGAACCAGTAAATATGACTTCGGAGGGACCTGCAGTCGCGATCAAAAGTTTACAAAGAACATAATGTCATGGCTGTCTTGAGTTTCCAATCATTTCTACAAATCGTGTTTTTTTGTGATAGAGTGATTGAAGCACATACTTGTTGGTCACAAAAAACATTGATGAAGTTTGGTTCTTTTATGAATTTATTATGGGTCTACTGAAAATGTGAGCAAATCTGCTGGGTCAAAAGTATACATACAGCAATGTTAATATTTGGTTACATGTCCCTTGGCAAGTTTCACTGCAATAAGGCGCTTTTGGTAGCCATCCACAAGCTTCTGGTTGCATTTTTGACCACTTCTTTTAACAAAATTGGTGCAGTTCAGCTAAATGTGTTGTTTTTTTGACATGGACTTGATTCTTTAGCATTGTCCACGCGTTTAAGTCAGGACTTTGGGAAGGCCATTCTAAAACCTTAATTCTAGCCTGATTTAGCCATTCCTTTACCACTTTGACGTGTGTTTGGGGTCATTGTCCTGTTGGAACACCCAACTGCGCCCAAGACCCAACCTCCGGGCTGATGATTTTAGGTTGTCCTGAAGAATTTGGAGGTAATCCTCCTTTTTATTGTCCCATTTACTCTCTGTAAAGCACCAGTTCTATTGGCAGCAAAACAGGCCCAGAGCATAATACTACCACCACCATGCTTGACGGTAGGAATTGGTGTTCCTGGGATTAAAGGCCTCACCTTTTCTCCTCTAAACATATTGCTGGGTATTGTGGCCAAACAGCTCATATTTTGTTTCATCTGACCACAGAACTTTCCTTCAGAAGGTCTTATCTTTGTCCATGTGATGTGCATAAACACTTTTATGAAGTATAAATATCTGAATACACATAAAATGTTAACTTTATGAAATATATGTAAGTTTTGGACTGTATATAGTTTTTAATGAATACAGCTATAAGGTTCTGGAAAAAAAAACCTGAATCTGATTAACAATTTTTCAGTCACTAAAGTTTTTTATTTTGAAATATATGTAACACAATGTTCTATATAAATGCACTTAATGAATGTACTTGACTAAAATAGTGTTAACAGTTACAATGTATATATATATCACATATTCACAAATCAAGTAAAAAAAAAAAAACAGAGTTTATATTAATGCATGTACCTGACTGACATAAAAGTAAAATGTAATCTATAAATGATAGAAGCATATTAACGAGAAAGTGTTACAAACAACAATGATGTCACACATGTTAAATGTAGAGAAGTTGTTAGAAAGTCAGAGTTATAGTGTTAACAGTTCCCTGCAGATTCATTTGCTGCTGCTGCTACTGTTCTCAGCAGCACACTTGTGTTTTTCACACTGGTACTTATAAGAGAATCTTTCATCACACACACTGCATCGCAACACTTTCTCACCAGTGTGTCTTCTGATGTGTTTTACCAGGTTTGATCGGTCACAAAAGCTTTTTTTGCAGCTTGAAGAGGAATATGGTTTTTCACCAGTGTGCGTTCTCATGTGTCTAGCAAGTGCGGATCGGTCACAAAAGGTTTTGTTGCAGCTTGAACAGGTGTACGGATCTTCACCAGTGTGTAGTCTCATGTGTCCTTTCAAAAATGTATTTCGTCTGAAACCTTTACCGCAGATTGTACAAGAGAAAGGTTTTTCTCCTGTGTGTGTTCTCATGTGTACTTTAACTGTTCCTTTTTGTACAAAACGTTTACCGCAGACTGAACAGACAAAAGGTTTTTCCCCAGTGTGAGTTCTTATGTGTACTTTAAATGTGTCTTTTTGTGCAAAACGTTTACCACAGACTGTACAGATAAAAGGTTTTTCTCCAGTGTGTGTTCTCATGTGCACTTTAAATGTATTTTCTTGTAGAAAACGTTTACCACAGATTGAACAGGCAAACGGTTTATCTCCAGTGTGTATTCTTGTGTGTATAATTAAATGTTGCTTCTGAGAGAACCTTTTACCGCAAACTGAGCACATGAATGGTGTTTCTCCAGTGTGCGTTCTCATGTGCACTTTAAATGTTTTATTTTGTACAAAACATTTATCACAGAGTGAACAAGTAAACAGTTTTTCTCCAGTGTGAATTCTTGTGTGTACAATTAAATGTTCCTTCTGAGAGAACTTTTTACTACAAACTGTGCACATGAATGGTTTTTCTCCAGTGTGTGTTATCATGTGTACTTTAAATGTTTTATTCTGTAGAAAACGTTTACCACAGACTGAACAGGTAAAAGGTTTTTCTCCAGTATGAATTCTTGTGTGTTTTATCAAATGTTCCTTTTGAGAGAACCTTTTATTACAAACTGGGCACATGAATGGTTTGTTTTCTTCCGGGTGTATTTTCATGTGTACTTTCATCTCACTTTTTTTTCCAAAGCATTTACCACAGACTGAACAGGTAAATGTTTCTTTTTCCGTGTGAATTATTGTGTGCTTTATCAAATGTTCTTTCTGGGAAAACCTTTTACTACAAACTAAGCACATGAAGGGTTTTTCTCCTGTGTGTATTCTCTCATGTCTTTTCAGATTACCACGGAGATGAAACATTTTGCCACATAGAGAGCATTGGAAGTGCGTGTTATCAGCGTGAAATGACTTATCAGGTTTAGAGTCTTCGTCATGAGTGTCAGGAGATTGTGACGTGTGTTGAGTTGAGCTGCTGCTTGGAGGCTTTACCTCTCTCTTCTCCTCACTTTCACCTTTGACCTCATCTTTACTCTTCACAATTACGCCAGTCAGTGGGATCTTAATGACATCAACCCCCTCTAGTCCTTCAAGGTACTCTTCCTCTTGACTGATGCTGTATTCCTCCTCTTTTTCTTTAATGTGAGGGGGCAGTGGCTGCCTCTCTTCGTCTTTAAAAGGAGAGGTCTGCGGCTCCTCCTCTTCCTCTTTAATGTTGGTAGGCTGTAGCTCCTGTTCCATTATGGAAGTCCACTCCTGCTGCTCAGGGAGAAGGTGTTCTTCACACATGTCTGCAAGACAGAAAAATCCATCTTTGTTCAGCTCCATAAGACACTCAGTATGCTGACAAGTACAAAAGAAAAACAAAGTTTTGCATGAACTGGCTTAAAATAGTTTTTCTAAAATCAACATTAACACTTTAGTCTGATTGCGCATGTCTGTTTTAACTTTAACTGGTACAAAATGCTGCAGCACGACTCTTGACTAACACTTAAACAAAGAGCTACATCACGCCAGTTCTGCCTTTTTTTGCACTGGCTTTCAGTCTGTTTTAAGAGTTGATATAAAAAAATGTTTTTCTCCTAAAAATTCGTTTGGGTTTTCATGGCAAATACATGCTACAAGAATGTGATCAAATAGCAAATGTTTTTATTCCTTCCCCTCCCCAAAAACAAAACACCCATAAAATACAACAAAAACTTAATAAATAAATACAAAAGACAATACAAAATAAGCAAATACAAATAAAATAAATTAAATCTAATTAAACAAAACAAAATTGGGTACAGCTAAACAGTGACACAAAGCCGCAAATAACAACAAAAAGCTTGTTATCTATGTACAAAACATTTCAGCTGGGGGAAATTAAAGATCAGTTTCTTAGCTACGGCAGGGGCGGGCGGCAGCTCCTTTTTTCTTTTTACCAGAGGTAACAAGTCGGTGAAAAGACTCACATCCATCCATCCATCCATTTTCTACTGCTTGTCCCTTTTGGGGTCGCGGGGGTACTGGAGCCTATCTCAGCTGCATTCAGGCGGTAGGCGGGGTACACCCTGGACAAGTCGCCACCTCATCGCAGGGCCAACACAGATAGACATATATGTACATATATATATATATATATATATATATATATATATATATATATATATATATATATATGTGTGTATATATATATATGTGTGTGTATATATATATATATATATATATATATATATATATATATGTATGTATATACATATATATATATAAATATATACATGTGTGCGCATATATATATATATATATATATATATATATATATATATATATATATATATATATATATATATATATATATATATCTATGTATGTATGTATGTATGTATGTATGTATATATATATAAAGAATGTGATTAATAAAAAAAAAAATTGCGTTATCATAAATTAATCAAAATTAATCACACTATTTGTTATGACCACACGAAAACCTGGAGGTTGGCCCCTATTGTTACACAGTACAAAGATGAGTGATGAGAGGCAGCCAGTTTCACTTCAAAACACACTCCGATGGAACTTTAGATAAAACTGAGGTATTTTGTTTGCATTGCAGCAACAAACTTTCTCATCGTCGATGCACAACAACTTTAAAATAGCATCTTAAAGCAAAGCACATAGAGGTTTTTCGCAGGGCATTAAAAAGCATTAAATGACTTTTGCGAAAATTAACACCTTAAATGGCATTAAAAAGCATTGAACTCCATGTCTAGAGGAATACAATTTGATAGTAGTAGGTCAATCAGCTGACCGAACTCAATAACTTAACAGTCATCGATACATTGCTACGCCTGTCTGTGTGTTTATTTTCTTCGGCCAGGGCCTTCAAACTGCATACCAGACGTCATTTGAAAGCGTGATAAGCGCTGCCTCCATACGGCAAAGGAAACAGTTCTGGGACCCCAAACTTTGGTGACTGTAGGCGTGTATTCCTTAAAAGGGAACTGCACAATTTTTTTGGAATCGTTCACAATGATTATGGGAGACAAGAATACACATGTATTTGTTTTAATTAGGATTTTAAAGATGTGGAAGACGTGGCTAATTAAAGCCACTGTTGTAGCCTTCAAAGTCCTCTAAAACAACTTTAATGCCCTCTATCAACGTTGTATCTACACGCTGCAAGTCTATATATAATGCAGCAACAAACACATTTATAACAATATGTAATATGTTCTATATTTACCGTATTTTGGTCATTTTAATCAATAGCGGGACTTCCTTCCCTGGCACATTTATTTCCGTTTCCATCACAGCGCACATCCGACTTCCGGCATCTACTGTGTGTTACTACTTCCACAAACAAACAGGCGAGTGTGTTCTAATCATGTATAATCAGCTGCATTCAGGCGGTAGGCGGGGTACACCCTGGACAAGTCGCCACCATACAACAAAGACGACTACTTTTGGACAAATGAATATTCAAAACCTTATCTTTTTGAAGCTGAATATACGAATGGTGATGAACTGCTGCTTATAGAAGCGAGCACAAAGAAATGGGTGAAACGTTGGAGTAGACAGAAGCCCAGAGAGTGAGGTCGGTGCGATTTGGTCACGCTGCAAATCTGGAACTTTTAAACTAAGCTATGCCGAATTATTGGAATGCCCAAATCAACTGGAAACGTCCCTGGCTAGCTTGACCAAACGAACAATTGTCCATCGAGTAAGTCATTATAATGTTGTTCATAATACATGCAGCACATCACCGTACACTACAGTACATACACTGTCGAGCTAGCTGTGTACAAACAAAACATGAAATAATAATTTATAGATACTGTAATATTTCATGTTCATGTTTTTCAGTCAGTACTGATTGGTGTCTTATCGCAGTTGTTGCAAATACCGAAACACGCTGATGTGCTACTACGCTAGAAAAAAAGAGTTCCTCGGTGTTTGCTCTAACAATAACAATGTCGCTACAGCTTGGTTATTATACAGGTTACAGAACATATATGAAGTATTGTTGACGGTATATTATTCAGCAAATGTTATTTATGCAAGCAAATAGCCGGTGATTAATTATGATTAATCACAGGTTCTGATTAATCACTTGACAGCCCTTTTATATATATGTATACATACACGTATGTACACTGTATATCTATACTAATGTATACATACATATATACAAACATACATATATGGATATATACACATATATACACACACAAATACATATATATGTATGTATTCACACACACACACACACACACACACACACACACAGACACAATATATATATATATATTTATATATATATATGAACAAAATACGATTAGTTGTGATAATATATCATAGTCGTTTGATCATTTAGATATTTCATTTGTATGTATACAGGTATATATGTGTGTGTGTGTATATATATATATACATACACATACACACACAGAACTTATCGTATTTTGTTCGTGGTTAACTCAAAATGAATCACAATTAATCGCAGATATTTCCACATTACATATACATTATTAATAAGTGCACCCGAGACAGATATTTTTTAAGTTGTTGATACCATGAGTGGACAATTAGTTTTAATAAAATATTTTTTAACTGTTATGCTAAAATGGACATCAACTCGCATTTATTGACAGCACAAAAATACCTGCAGTTCGTTGCTGTTTTGCCAGATTTTGTGTTTTGTAAGAATAGTGAATTTCTATTCCTGCTGTAGGAGCACTTGCATTCAGAGGAGGGGAGCTTCACTTTAATCTTTAGATACCAATTCAGCGCATTAAAAACGAAAAATGTGGATTATTACGATCATGATTTCATTGTCAAAGATGTTTGGAAATGTAATCTGTGATATTTCCACCTGAATAAATATTTCTCATACAGTGCATTAGAAAAGTATTCCGGAAAAGCTGTAAATATATTCATGTAAATGTGATGTCTAAGTTTTTTATTTTTAACAAATTTGCAAAAATCGATTAAAAAAATAAATACAAATAAAATACTGTGATGAGTTGGCGACTTGTCCAGGGTGTACCCCGCCTTCCGCCCGAATTCAGCTGAGATAGGCTCCAGCGACCCCAAAAAGGGACAAGCGGTAGAAAATGGATGGATGGATATTAAAAAAATACCTTTTTCACATTGCCATTATGGGGTATTGTGTGTAGAATTTTGAGGCCAAAAAGGAATTTATTCCATTTTGCATTTTGGAGTAAGGCTGTAGCACAACAAAATGTGGAAAAAGTGAAGCGCAGTAAATACTTTCCGGATGCACTGTACAACAAGTACCGAATTTGTTACCCATCGTAATTGTCTTTCATGTATTTTATATTGTTTTAATATTGGTTTTATATGTATTTATTTTTTGTTTTTATTCAGTCATTGGTGGAGCTAAGGATAATATTTTAATATTGTTTTTAATATTGTTGTGCAGCACTTTGGAAACATTTTGTTGTTTAAATGTGCTATATAAATAAAGTGGATTAGATTGGATTGGATCCAGCCGTTAATTATGTTTATGTATCATCCAGGAGCGAAGAAATTATGTTCCCTAATACTTTTGTACTTGTACTGTAGTGTGGTCGACCAGATGGTTTGAAAAGTTCACCTTGATTATGTAAAATGTTTTAAACCTTGTGAAAAGTATTTCTACTTAAGAGTGTATGGCTCCACTTCATCACAGTCACATATTTTTTCATATCTGGTTTGTATATTCATCACTAAACCTTTAAAATATGCTACTATTTGCCCTGCGAAAGGTAAATAAAAAGGAACCATGTTGAATGTTTGCCTTCATTTGACCATGCGAGGTCGTCCTGTAAATGAGCACATGATTGTAACTGATCAATTGCACTGTTGATACTAAAGAAAGCATATATTTTTGTAAGTGGTCGTGTTAAAAAGCAAGTAAACCTCCAACGTGGATGAAAATCTGTTACAAACATTGTATTAGATGATATCTGGATGTTGTGCTTACTTGGAGTGTGATGAAGCTGTGAGGACGCAGGTGGTTTGTCTTCATGGTCTTCAGTCTTCACAGTCAGTAGAAACGTGGTGAGATCAGCCTCATCCTGCCCTCGAAGACACTCTCCTTCTTCTTCCTCTTTAATGTGGCGGGGTTGTGGATCCTCTTCTTCTTTAAAGTGGGAGGTTTGTGGATTATCCTCCTCCTTTTTAAAGTGGTGGGGTTGTGGATCATTTTCATCATAATTGTGTGAGGACTGTGGATCTTCCTCTTTTGTATTGGATAACTGTGGATCCTCCTCTTCCTTAAGCAAATGAGGACACTGTAAATCATTTTCTTCAATGTGCGGGAGCTGTGGATCTTCCTCTTTTATATTAAGGGACTGTGGATCCTTTTCTTTTTCTTTAAGGGGAGGGGGCTGTGGATCCTCTGGCTTCAAAATGGAGCTTCCCCCTTGTAGCTGAAAGAGACATTTTTCTTGACGTCTACTTAGCTGCTGGGTATCTGAAGGACAGAAATGAAACAAACACCTTTTAATTCTGATATGTCAAATATATATATATATATATATATATATATCCATCCATCAATCCATCCATTTTCTACCGCTTATTCCCTTTGGGGTCGCGGGGGGCGCTGGAGCCTATCTCAGCTACAATCGGGCGAAAGGCGGGGTACACCCTGGACAAGTCGCCAACTCATCGCAGGGCCAACACAGATAGACAGACAACAGTCACACTCACATCCACACACTAGGGCCAATTTAGTGTTGCCAATCAACTTATCCCCAGGTGCATGTCTTTGGAAGTGGGAGGAAGCCGGAGTACCCGGAGGGAACCCACGCATATATATATATATATATATATATATATATACACTTATATATATATATATACATATATATATATATATATATATATATATATATATATATATATATATATATATATATATATATATATATATATATATATACACACACATATATATATATATATATATATATATATATATATATATATATACACATATATATATGTATATATATATATATATATATATATACATATATATATATATATACACATATATATATGTATATATATATATATATATACATACATATATATATATATATATATATATATATATATATATATATATATATATATATATATATATATATATATATATATAAGGGCTGTCAAATATAACATGATAACCTGTTAACTATAAGCTCCTTTTTGACCCTCGGGACGTTCCATAGTCTGGGAATATTTGCTGCGTTCACCAGTTACTGATAAGCCACAAGCGGGAAAAAAGTGAGCAGAAATGGCCAAAGAAAATAGTATATTATGGAAATATCAGGTACAAAGCTATGGCTCGGTTGTTTTCCCGACAAGACATGACTTTTCACTGGAACAAATGCCTGCTGTGTGCGTTGTTCAGACATGTGGGTGCATCTTCACTCCCGTGTTTGGATTAAACATTGATAGCATTCAATTTAAAATGTTGTTACTGTGAAAGCTTTAATAAGATAGCATAAAAGCTCAACGGAAATGAAAGACGGTAAGCAGGAAGTCGACAGGGTACTTTTTTAAAATTGCAAACAGTCAGGACCATCATCAAAAGATGTCAAGACATCTCAAACCAATCAAACTTTTCCATCTCAAAAATAAAAGCACTACGCTTTACAACCGGTTCACAAAATAAATATGTCCTACATTAGGATCATGCTTCGTCAAATATGTTTTGTAAATTAATCTGTGATATTTGCACCTAAATAAATGTCAATACATTACCAGGAGCACAATGGCACTCACAAGCATGACCTCAGCTCAGTTTTAATTGTGATGAGACCAGTCTTTTCTGAGAAAAGTTGAGGAAAATATACTTTCTCTCATCTCATTAGGCCCTTTTCCACCAAAAGTGAACTTTTGGTTCCTGGAACCTCTACTTCCTGGAACTATGGGTTCCTGTAAAAGTGTGTGCATGTGTTTCCACCGCATTTCACATTTGAGGGTAGTTTATACAAATCAGGCTGATGACGTATTGAGGAGGGGTTTAGTATATTTCTACACTGATACCATGTAAATAAGCAGACACTATTAGGTCACTTTTTTTCACTAAAAAGTTAGTAAATGAAATAAGAAGCAATAATATACAAAACAGTATGATTTAAAAAATGTATTGTACCAAATTGTTCATAAAAAGGCAATCTTTTGTCCGCAGTGTCCAACAGTCAGAAAGTTGGACATTGCGGATCAAACTAGAAGAAGATTTGGGGGAAATAAACATGGTTGTTGTCAGCAGACCATACAGGCGCTATATCAAGCCTCCGCACATTTGCTCAGCGCAGACGTGATCACGTGTACACAGTATCTTGCGACAAAAAACTTGCCAGTCACCGCGGATTTCATCTCAACAACTACAGATACCAACTTGATAGTAGGGCTACACGATTATGGCCAAAATAATAATTGAAATTATTTTCATCAATACTGAAATCACAATTATTAATTATGAATATTCACTATGCTAAGTAAAACATTTGTTTTTGCACTATGTGTTTTTAACAAACCGTATTTGAACGTAGCTTTTGTTTCAAAATGAAACTAAAAGGGGAACTGCACTTATTTGGGAATTTTGCCCATTATTCACAATCCCTATGCAGGACAAGAACACATGTTTTTCTTTTTTTTAAATGCATTATAACTCGTAAAATACGGCCAGGTGGCTAACAATACGGTTAATGAGAGTACACTATAAAACCCTCTAAATATAGATACTTCAAACTACTTCTAATGGCGCCGTGATCGCAGAAGGCTAATTAATCTATGCTGCTTTATTGACATATAGGCTGCATTCACCTGACGGCACGTCCGGTTCATTAACTATGCGAGGCTCGCAATGGAGGGACAGCGAGTGTTGGAACCGTTCAACCTTGAGAGGTAATCAAGTAGGGCGAAAGATGTCAAGAATTTACGAACGACGACAAGAAACACGGTGCCACATCTGCGGTCCTCTCCAAGGTTTCTCATAGTTATTCATATTGACATCCCACTGGATTGTGAGTTTTTCCTTGCCCTTATGTGGGCTCTGAACCGAGGATGTCGTTGTGGCTTGTTCAGCCCTTTGAGACACTTGTGTTTTAGGGCTATATAAATAAACATTGATTGATTGATTGATAACAGAGACGTAGCAGAAGAACGAAGAAGAGACATGGCGACGACGAGTAAGAAGAAGAAGTACGCTTGCAAGTTCTAAAATGATTGGAAATAATAATTTCAGTTCATCCAGGACAGCTTGAAGGGGAAGGGGTATGCTGCCTGCAAATTTTGTAGATCAGACTTCTCCATTGAACACGGTGGCCGAACGGATATAAGTCTGGGGGTCTCTGCTGGAACTGTTGTCCCCGCGACTCAATCCTGGATAAGCGGTTGAAGATGGATGGATGGATGGATATTGCTCCTTAATTGTTTCAGTGCTCCTGATTTTTTTCTGTGCTCTTAATTTGTTTATTTTGGACAACGGTGGTCGTAGTGAAAAAACTAAGCGCCTAGTCCTGTTTTGTTGACTCTGTGAGTTTTGTGTAAACAAGTTGACATTGTTACAAGGTAAGAGGAACTTGAACCTCTCATAAATGTTGTATGTCTGAAACTGTCTCGTTTTAACGAACCATAGAGTGCATCATCCTCACAAGACAAGTCATATTGCTATAGTTCAGTGGTTCTTAACCTGGGTTCGATCGAACCCTAGGGGTTCGGTGAGTCGGCCTAAGGGGTTCGGCGGAGCCTCCGCCGCGGAGGTCAAGATACACCCGACTCATCGTGTAAATAAAAACTTCTCCCTATCAGCGTATTATGGATACCCCCAAACAATGTTCCCTCTAATTTTCAATATGCGTGAGCAAACGCAAAAACTCCTTGAGCATTCAGTGGAGCACATGTGAGCCACACCAGCAGCACACCGGTCCCAAACCTGACTAAATAACAAGTTAAATGTTTTATTATTATAATCAAATGACAGCAGTAATTTCTATGAGATTATTTTCTAATATAAGTATTTTGGCCCAACTACAATGACTATAACAAAAAATATTATTTTTCATGAGCTCTGGCTTATTAGTGATTCCCAGAGCCCAAAAGAAGTCTGCAGGCTATAGAGCGTTTTCTATTCGGGCTCCAGTACTATGGAATGCCCTCCCGGTAACAGTTAGAGATGCTACCTCAGTAGAAGCATTTAAGTCCCATCTTAAAACTCATTTGTATACTCTAGCCTTTAAATAAACCCCCTTTTTCGACCAGTTGATCTGCCGTTTCTTTTCCTTTCTCCTCTGCTCCCCCCTATCTCTTGTGGAGGGGGGGGGACACAGGTCCGGTGGCCATGAATGAAGTGCTGGCTGTCCAGAGTCAGGACCCGGGGTGGACCGCTCGCCTGTGTATCGGCTGGGAACATCTCTGCGCTGCTGACCCGTCTCCGCTCGGGATGGTTTCCTATTGACCCCACTATGGACTGGACTCTTACTATTATGTTGGATCCACTATGGACTGGACTCTCACAATATTATGTCAGACCCACTCGACATCCATTGCATTCGGTCTCCCCTAGGGGAGGCGGGGGGTTACCCACATATGCGGTCCTCTCCAAGGTTTCTCATAGTCATTCACATCGACGTCCCACTGGGGTGAGTTTTTCCTTGCCCTTATGTGGGCTCTGTACAGAGGATGTCGTTGTGGCTTGTGCAGCCCTTTGAGACACTTGTGATTTAGGGCTATATAAATAAACATTGATTGATTGATTGATTGATGAGCTGTGTACTAGTATTGTATGTCTGGGTGGGGGGTCCTGCTTTGGAAATAATTTGTACCCCTTTCAGATATCGCATTTAGTTCCCACTAAAACAATCACACATTGCACAATGAGATGTAAACATGGGATCATGTGTACATTCCTGTAACTTTGTTTGTAAAAAAAATATCTTTATTAGTATTTATTTAATATAATAACATAATGTCATGGTTAATATTTATAAATTAAGATAAAATTAAGAAAAAAAAACATTTTATTTTTCACTAAAGAAGGGTTCGGTGAATGCGCATATGAAACTGGTGGGGTTCGGTACCTCCAACAAGGTTAAGAACCACTGCTATAGACAATATATTTAAGAATAGACTAGTGTTAATGATGATATATACTAGTCGAGCTCATAGAGCGAAACCCTGTGTCGGTGCGCGTACCGCTTTTAGAAAGTCACGTGACCGATCATGAGCTGTTTTGGTCACGTGACCGATACGCGAACTGTGTCGCACTGACGCCTCCTCTGTGCCCTGTGAGCGGCTCTTTTCTACAGCCGGAGAAATAATAACTAAGAAGAGAAAGCGTCTAAAAATGAATACGTTGGAAAAACTGTTTTTTTTTAAATAAAAATGTGTAAAAATAAATAAATAATAATTTCCAGGTCCACAAGCATCCTCATTCACAACACGTTCTCTTAGATTTCCATGTTATGATACATGTTCACATTATTTATTGACTGTATCTAAAAAAGACAAAAAATATATTTTTATTTAAATGAAGTTATGAAATAATCCTAAATGAAATACAATGACTTGGTTTATATTATTGTATATACTAGGTCAGTGGTTCTCAACCTTTTTTCAGCAATGTACCCCCTGTGAATTTTTTTTTAATTCAAGTACCCCCTAATCAGAGCAAAGCATTTTTGGTTGAAAAAAAAAAGATGAAGTAAAATACAGCACTATGTCATCAGTTTCTGATTTATTAAATTGTATAACAGTGCAAAATATTTCTCATTTGTAGTGGTCTTTCTTGAACTATTTGGAAAAAAAGATATAAAAATAGCTAAAAACTTGTTGAAAAATAAACAAGTGATTCAATTATAAATAAAGATTTCTACACCTAGAAGTAATAATTAACTTAAAGTGCCCTCTTTGGGGATTGTATTAGAGCTCCATCTGGATTCATGAACTTAATTCTAAACATTTATTCACAAAAAAAAAAAATCTTTAACATCAATATTTATGGAACATGTCCACAAAAAATCTAGCTGTCAACACTGAATATTGCCTTGTTGCATTTCTTTTCACCGTTCTTTTTGACAGACATTTTAGTGACAAACTTGAGCTTGTGCTTCACGGAGTTTATGAACTTACAGTCATATTTTGTTGAAGTATTATTCAATAAATATATTTATAAAGGATTTTTGAATTGTTGCTATTTTTAGAATATTTTAAAAAAATCTCACGTACCCCTTGGCATACCTTCAAGTACCCCCAGGGGTACGCGTACCCCCATTTGAGAACCACTGTTGTAGCTGAGATAGGCTCCAGCGCCCCCCGCGACCCCAAAGGGAATAAGCGGTAGAAAATGGATGGATGGATGGATGTACTAGGTCATAAAATCAGTGTCAGTTGAGTCGGTCCATAGGTTGCCTGTAGGGATTTTTAATGTCCAGCAGATGTCAGTATTTAGTGACACAGTATCGACACAGTATCAATACAGTTTTGCAATGTGTCGAAACGCTTCATGAGGCCTCATCAACCCATCACTAATATATACAATTAGTAAACATGTGAGAGGAAAAAGTAAACAAACCTGTTCTGTGTAACTCAACTTGAGGCTTCTTGAAAACAGCGTCCAGCAGATGACTTTGTTGCTCCATCTCCTCTTGTGTTGGACAAAGTTTCTCCTTGTACTCTGGTGGCATTCTTTCAGACATTTTGACACAATCACAACACTTTACACTCACACTTGATCTCTGCTTAGCAATGTATTAATAGCTTCCGCGTCCCTTTGTGAGCAGCCAGCAAGCTAAGCTAAATACCGAGCTAAGCTAGCGCGACAAGCGTCAAAGTGCACTCAGACTAATGTATCAGCATACAAACAATTATTAACGATGTTTAACTATATTTAACGCCATTTATGTGCACATGTACGGATTAAGGACAGATAACTATAAACCCCACAACAACGTCCTCTCCACCAAACGCCATCTTGCTTTATCCTGGTCTTGTTTTGTTCGCGCTCAGTGTTGTCAGATCTCGCGAGAGAAACAAGCTTTTTAGCTTTCACTACAACGGACGCAACATAGCAGTGTGGTCTTTAAGTCTGCGTTCATCTCTCATTTTACGTGCGTAGTAATTCGCCTATCGTGTGACAAACTGCAAGTTTATTAATTCTTCGTGTCAGGATACACTCGACTCGTCTCGGTGAACTTTGAAGCTTTCTCGGGATTGGCTTAGTTTAGCTCGGTCGTTAGCTTCGTTTGCTAGTTAGCTTAGCTTGCTGGCTGCAAACAAAGAGACGCTGAAGTGATCAACACATCGCTCAGCACAGATCAAGTGTGGGTGTACAGTTTTGTGTTTATGCGAAAATGTGCGAAAGAAAGATAGCAAAGTACGAGGAGGAACTTTCTCGATCAAAAGAGGAGAACAGGCGACAACTTCAATTACGGGACGCTGTTTTCCAGAAACATCAAGTTGTGTCGCATGGAACAGGTTTGTTTACTTCTTACTCTCACATGTTTACTAACTTTACATGTCCGAAAAGGAGTAGAAAGAAGCAAACCTTAAATATTCTTACCCCCTTTCTACATACTTGCCAACCTTAAGACCTCCGATTTCGGGGTGTGGGGGGGCGTGATTGGGGGGCGAGGTTGGGGGCTGGGGGCGTGGTCAAGAGGGGATGAGTTAATTTACAGCTAGAATTCACCAAGTCAAGTATTTCATCCATCCATTTCCTACCGCTTATTCCCTTTGGGGTCGCGGGGGGCGCTGGAGCCTATCTCAGCTACAATCGGGCGGAAGGCGGGGTACACCCTGGACAAGTCGCCACCTCATCGCAGGGCCAACACAGATAGACAGACAACATTCACACTCACATTCACACACTAGGGCCAATTTAGTGTTGCCAATCAACTCATCCCCAGGTGCTTGTCTTTGGAAGTGGGAGGAAGCCGGAGTACCCGGAGGGAACCCACGCAGTCACGGGGAGAACATGCAAACTCCACACAGAAAGATCCCGAGCCCGGGATTGAACCCAAGACTACTCAGGACCTTCGTATTATATATAAGAAATACTTGACTTTCAGTGATTTCTATTTATATATATATATTTATTATATATATATATATATATATATATATATATATATATATATATATATATATATATATATATATATATATATATATATATACATATATATATATATATATATATATATATATGTATGTGTGGGGGAAAAAAATCACAAGACTATTTCATCTCTACAGGCCTGTTTCATGAGGGGGGGTTCCCTCAATCGTCAGGAGATTTTCTGACGATTGAGGGAACCCCCGCTCATGAAACAGGCCTGTAGAGATGAAATAGTCTTGTGATTTTTTTTCCCCACACATACATATATTGCGCTCTACTACGGTATCGAGCACTATTTTTTGGATAACCTCATTAAGACATATATATATATATATATATATATATATATATATATATATATATATATATATATATATATATAGATAAGAGAAATACTTGAATTTCAGTGTTCATTTATTTACACATATACACACACATAACACTCATCTTACTCATTGTTGAGTTAAGGGTTGAATTGTCCATCCTTGTTCTATTCTCTGTCACTATTTTTCTAACCATGCTGAACACCCTCTCTGATGATGCATTCTGCTTCATCTCCTTGTTGTGTGCGCAGTTGTGCACTGCACTCTCTAAAAGCCCTAGATGTTAATGTCACATATGCATGTACAGTAGATGGCAGTATTGTCCTGTTTAAGAGTGTCACAACATTGCTGTTTACGGCAGACGAACTGCTTTACGGTAGACGAAAACGTGACTGCTCTTGTGTGTTGTTGCCGCGCTGGGAGGATGTTAATGAAACTGCCTAACAATAAACCCACATAAGAAACTAAGAACTCGCCCTCGATCATTCTCCAGTTATAACGTCATTGGGCAGGCGCGCTGTTTATATTGGGGGAAAGCGGACGTGAAAACAGGCTGACGACACGTCACTCAGGTCCGCCTGAATTTCGGGAGATTTTCGGGAGAAAATTTGTCCCGGGAGGTTTTCGGGAGAAGCGCTGAATTTCGGGAGTCTCCCGGAAAATCCGGGAGGGTTGGCAAGTATGCCTTTCTAGTTCATAGCCATTACTTTTTTTTATTTATTTAGTCTTTATTTAACCAGGTAAAATCCCATTGAGATCAAAGATCTCTTTTCCAAGGGAGACCTGGCCAAGAGGGCAGCAGCAAGGTTACATCAAAAACAGTAAACAAATGATAATAATGATAAATGGGTTGTACTTGTATAGCGCTTTTCTACCTTCAAGGTACTCAAAGCGCTTTGACACTACTTCCACATTTACCCATTCACACACACATTCACACACTGATGGAGGGAGCTGCCATGCAAGGCGCTAACCAGCACCCATCAGGAGCAAGGGTGAAGTGTCTTGC
Source organism: Nerophis lumbriciformis (assembly GCF_033978685.3). NCBI lineage: Eukaryota > Metazoa > Chordata > Actinopteri > Syngnathiformes > Syngnathidae > Nerophis > Nerophis lumbriciformis. The sequence continues at coordinate 35,127,400 of NC_084560.2, forward strand.
TCAGGACACAACGGACATGACGAGGTTGGTACTAGGTGGGGATTGAACCAGGGACCCTCGGGTCACGCACGGCCACTCTTCCACTGCGCCACGCCGTCCCCAAACAAATACATAAAACATCACATTTACAACATTAAAACTTGCTCACATGACATATGTGCATACAGACAAGGTAGACTGCAGTCATTTCACAGAAGCTTTAAACTCATTCAACGTAAAGGTTTGAAGTTTAATATTTGATTGGAGGTTATTCCAAGCCTTAGGTGCTGAAAACCTAAATGTCATAAAGCGGAAACTGAGGTGGTACGGATACATCACCAGATCCTCAGGCCTTGCAAAAACCATCCTGCAAGGCACCATACAAGGTGGCAGGAGACGAGGGAGACAAAAGAAAAGATGGGAAGATATCATCGGAGAATGGACTCACTTGAAACTCACTGAGGCAATGAGAGCTGCTGAGGACAGAGAGGGATGGAGAGAGCTGGTCAACAGATCGTCTGTGGTGCCAGAACAACCCTCCGGGGTTATGTCAAGAGCTCTCACCATCTTGAACTCTAACTTATAATAATAATTCACCCCTATACAATATCCTACCCTAATACCCTACTGTGCAATATTACCCTTCGAGTGCAATACGTCCGACACTGATTGTTATTTATTACTCCGGTACTCTTGTCTTGTTCTGTATATTATACAGTATTTTGTATTTCTACAGTGTTTTGTATATTGTACAGGATTGCTTATTATTTTTATTGGATAGTAGTCTGTTTATTTCAATTGTTAGTTGTTTTTTTTTCCTTTATTACCTCTTGTGTAATTTATTTGTACCCCATATTTGTTCCCACTACAGCACCTTAAATTGGAGTCCTTAATCTCATTATATGCAAATATAATTTATTCTATCCTATTCTATTATGGGATAGGTACAGGTACATGCATAGTTTTAGCTCTCTGCAAATGCACCAAAATATTGAATTGAAATATTTTGGATTCAATAAATACAAGGTATGTTTGTTCTCTATATCCAACATTATGTATTTTGTAACTTTGTTACAAAAAAGGTTTGTATCGAATGAAGTGTACTTTTGTAGTTATTCCCCATATTTCTGCACAATAATTAAGATATGGTAACACTAGCAGTAGGTATGAAGTGATTTTTGGTCTAGAACATGTTTTTCTTTATTCATTATTGAAATATTTCTTGTAGTTAATATTATCATCTATGATTACGTCCAAAAAATGTTCTATCTTTTACTCTGTCAAAATTTCCTGTGTATTTTGAATTGTGTTTGACTTTCTCTTCTACTGTTACCGAATAACATTATTTTAGTTTTACTGAGATTCAAAAATTGTCTGTTTTTGTCAAAACATCTATTAATTGTATTAATTTATTCTATTATTATTTGTATTAGCTTCTGTGTGTTGTCTACTGAAAAAAAATGCAGTTGTGTCGTCTGCAAATAATACTAGCTTTAAGTCCTTTGTAACATTACAAATGTAGTTTACATAGATATTGAACAATTTTGATCCCTGGTGTACGCCGCAAGATATATTCAGCGCTGTAAATGTATTTCCACCTATAGCTTCACATATTGGTTCCTGTTGGTTAAGTAGCTTTTTACCTAGTTGAAGGACAACCATTTGATGCTATACAATTATAATTGGTTAATTAAGATATTATGATTAATTGTGTCAAATGCTTTTGTTAGATCCATAAACCCTGCAACTGCACACTGATTACCATCTATTGCATTGGTCATGTTCTGTAATATTTGATTAATGTCATCAATGATGAAATGTTAACTCTGCGAGTGTTCCACTTCGTTTATGAATTTGAGAAAAACGTGTATATGTATATATATATATTACGGGTGTGGGAAAAAATCGATTCATATTCGAATCGTGATTCAGAATCTATTATCATTAAAAAAAAAAATTTTTTTTAATATGTATTTATTTTTTATATATATATATATATATATATATATATATATATATATATATATATATATATATATATATATATGTGTGTGTATATATATGTGTATATATATATATATATATACAGTATATATATATTATTTTTTTTAATTAATCAATCCAACAAAACAATACACAGCAATACCATAACAATGCAATCCAATTCCAAAACCAAACCCAACCCAGCAACACTCAGAACTGCAATAAACAAAGCAATTGAGAGGAGACACAAACACGACACAGAACAAACCAAAAGTAGTGAAACAAAAATTAATATTATCAACAACAGTATCAATATTAGTTACAATTTCAACATAGCAGTGATTAAAAATCCCTCATTGACATCATCATTAGACATTTATAAAAATAAAAAAAAAGAAGAACATTAGTGTCACAGTGGCTTACACTTGCATCACATCTCATAAGCTTGACAACACACTGTGTCCAATATTTTCACAAAGATAAAATAAGTCATATTTTTGGTTCATTTAATAGTTAAAACAAATTTACATTATTGCAATCAGTTGATAAAACATTGTCCTTTACAATTATAAAAGCTTGTTACTCAAATCTACTACTCTGCTTGCATGTCAGCAGACTGGGGTAGATCCTGTTGAAATCCTATGTATTGAATGAATAGAGAATCGTTTTGAATCGGGAAAAAATCGTTTTTGAATCGAGAATCGTGTTGACTTGGAAAAAAAAAAAAGATTTTGAATCGAATCGTGACCCCAAGAATCGATATTGAATCGAATCGTGGGACACCCAAAGATTCACAGCCCTAATATATACATATGTATACATACACACATATATATATATATATATATATATATATATATATATATATATATATAAGTATATATATATATATATATATATAAGTATATATATATATATATATATATATATATATATATATATATATATACGGTATATATATATACAAACCCCGTTTCCATATGAGTTGGGAAATTGTGTTAGATGTAAATATAAACGGAATACAATGATTTGCAAATCATTTTCAACCCATATTCAATTGAATGCACTACAAAGACAAGATATTTGATGTTCAAACTCATAAACTTAATTTTTTTTTGCAAATAATAATTAACTTAGAATTTCATGGCTGCAACACGTGCCAAAGTAGTTGGGAAAGGGCATGTTCACCACTGTGTTACATCACCTTTTCTTTTAACAACAAAAACGATTGGGAACTGAGGAAACTAATTGTTGAAGCTTTGAAAGTGGAATTCTTTCCCATTCTTGTTTTATGTCGAGCTTATATATCCATATATCCATAACTTTGTTGCCCGTGATGTCATGACATGACAAGTTATACATTTTCCACATGACATTGTTCACTTGTAAAAAAAAATATATTTCATGTAGTATATAATATTGTACATGTCTGAGTTAAAATGTTTTTTTTTTTGTCATTTTCAGATGTCCAGCAACTGATTGGATGTCGAAAAGAAAAGGGGGGGAATTCCACTTCAAAGCAGAATGATCCAAGTCCCCCTCCTCTTGAAGAGGAAGAGGAAGATCCACAGCCCTCTTATTTTAATGATGAAGAAAATCACCCACATTCCCCTCATGTCAAAGAGGAAGAGGAGGAGCAACAGGCCCCCCACTGTAAAGAAGGAAAGGAGAGCAAGTGTCTTCAGGGGCAGGAGGAGGCTGATCTCACCAAGTTTCCACTGACTGTTGTCTGTGTGAAGACTGAAGACCATGAAGACAAACCACCTGAGTCCTCACAGCTTCATCACACTCCAAGTAAGCACAACATCCAGATACCATCTAATACAATGTTTGTAGCAGATTTTCATCCAGGGTCCAACATTCTCTCTCACGTTGGAGATATACTTGCTTTTTAACAAAACCATTTCATCCATCCATCCATCCATTTTCTACCGCTTTTCACTCTTGGGGTCGCAGGGGTAGCTGGAGGCTATCCCAGCTGCATTCGGGCGGAAGGCGGGGTACACCCTGGACAAGTCCCTACCCCAAAAAGATTTTTTTTTTTAAAATCTTACCTACCTCACATGGTTAAATGAAGGCAAACATTCAATATGGCTACTGTTTATTTACCCTTTGCAGCGCGAATGTCAGCATATTTTAAGGTTTAGTGGTGAATATACACAAAGAGTACTACGGTAACTGTCAGGAGTTTTACCACAATTTATCTTAATACCGGTAATCGTTACATTCCTATTTGTGCATCGATAAGTAAGACAAGTAATGTATTCGATGGACATTAACAATTTTCATCACTGCTGTAATTGTTGTTAATGAGTGTATGTTTCTGTGCTTTTCTGCAATAAATTTATAACATATGTAGTAGGGATGTCCCGATCCAGGTTTTTGCACTTCCAATCTGATACCGATATTGTTTTTGCACTTCCGATCCGATACCGATACTGACCGATACCGATACTGACCGATACTGGCCTATCCGAGCATGTATTAAAGTTTAAAGTTATTTAGCCTACTTAGTTGTCAGAATCATGTTGAAAAGGGTTTTAGTACTCTTGATAACAACTAGCCAGCTGAATTAGGGGAGTTTGAATAATACACAATGGTTGGTAACAAGAAACTGACCTGTTTATTCAAGGATAAACACAAAATAGACAAAATTATACATGACAAACAGAAATGGCATCATTGAACTAGGGCTGGGCGATATGGCCTTTTTTTAATATTGTGATATTTTAAGGCCATATTGCGATACACAATATATATCTCGATATTTTGCCTTAGCCTTGAATGAACACTTGATGCATATAATCACAGCAGTATGATGATTCTATGTGTTTTGATTGAGACTTTTATTAGTAGGTTGCAGAGTGAAGTACATATTCCGTACAATTGATCACTAAATGGTAACACCCGAATAAGTTTTTCAACTTGTTTAAGACGGGGTCCACTTAAATTGATTCATCCATCCATCCATTTCCTACCGCTTATTCCCTTCGGGGTCGCGGGGGGCGCTGGAGCCTATCTCAGCTACAATCGATTCATGATACAGATATATACTATCAGATATATACTATCATCATAATACAGTCATCACACAAGATAATCACATTTAATTATTTACATTATTTATAATCCAGGGTGTGGAGGGGGGCGCCGGATGTAAGTGTCAAAAAGACAGCCAAAAGAGTTTGATATGAGAATAAATCTAAAGTTAAAATATAGGGTAGAAATGCACCCATTTGCAGGAAATGCAGTCTTGATTTTCAAAATGTTCTTTCAAGGCTTGCATGTCTACATTAAAACATTCTTCTTCATACTGCATTAATATATGCTACTTTTAAACTTTCATGCACAGAAGGAAATCACAACTAAAAAAATCACTAATATTTTCATACGGTGTTGATGTGGAACTTTTTGCCATTTTGATGGTGTGGATTTGTGGCACCGAATGGAGATAAGCGTCTCGACAGACGTCACAATATTTGAACAATGATGACGAAAACTGTTGTCTCTGTCGTGTCCGTGTGTCGAAAATTGTTAAGCGCTTATTTTTTTATTTGATTTTGTGCGTGGCATAGATTTGCCGTGCGCAGAGGACGCTTGAGCAGGCGCGCACCTTAGCGGCTGCGCTAGCATCACAGCTAACGTTAGCCATGCCGCTACCTCGCTCTCTGCTGAGAGAGGACGTATACGTATGTGACGTATGACGTGACAGTATGTGACGTATGACGTGACAGTATGTGACGTGTGTAAGAAGGTGCGCTCGCTGTCTGTGAGGGAGACACAGGAAAGAGTGAGAAGAGCCTGTCGTGTAATGCCAGCAGCTAAAAGCAACTGCGTGAGAATTGTGGATGTGTTGAAGGTGTGCTGGAAAATGCGGAACGGAAATTACGGCGCAGCAGAAAAGTGGAATGTATTATTTAAATAGGTGCGTTGGAAAACACGGACCGGAGTTTTTTTTTAAACTGGATCTGGATCGGCATTTTCCCATGCCTTGCCGATACGCAATTTTTGGCAAATATCGGCAGCCGATCCGATCCTAATATCGGATCGGGATTCCCTAATATGTAGGATAGGATAGACTTTATTCATCCCAAAATGGTTAAGTATGCAGATACAAAATGTCCACACAAATAAGGTAAACAAATCAGGAAACAAGAGGGAAACATTAAATAACACAAAAGACATCAAATACATTAGAAGAGCACAGACCTGATGCAACAAGCTGCCAGTTCAGCAGTGCCACTTCTACACGCAGTTTAAAAGTAAAACGCACAAAAAAAACAATAAAATAAGAAAGTAAATGATACGTATTGTGCACCATTCATAGACAAACAAAAATAAAAACATAATTTCAACTCCCACATACACCGCGGAAGCAGTTTTTTATCAGTATCGTTTTTTTTGTTGTTTTTTTTTAATGTTTTTTTTTTTTTTTTTTTTTTATTAAATCAACATAAAAACACAAGATACACTTACAATTAGTGCACCAACCCAAAAAACCTCCCTCCCCTATTTACACTCATTCACACAAAAGGGTTGTTTCTTTCTCTTATTAATATTCTGGTTCCTACATTATATATCAATATATATCAATACAGTCTGCAAGGGATGCAGTCCGTAAGCACACATGATTGTGCGTGCTGCTGGTCCACTAATAGTACTAACCTTTAACAGTTAATTTTACTCATTTTCATTAATTACTAGTTTCTATGTAACTGTTTTTATATTGTTTTACTTTCTTTTTTATTCAAGAAAATGTTTTTAATTTATTTATCTTATTTTATTTTAGTAATTTTAAAAAAAAGGACCTTATCTTCACCATACCTGGTTGTCCAAATTAGGCATAATAATGTGTTAATTCCACGACTGTATATATCAGTATCGGTTGATATCGGTATCAGTTGATATCGGTATCGGTAATTAAAAAGTTGGACAATATCGGATTTCGGCAAAAAGCCATTATTGGACATCCCTAGTCATAACAAATAGTGTGAATAATATTGATTAATTTATGATAACACAATATATTTTTTAAATCAATCACATGCTGACAGCCCTACTTTATATAATATATATATACAGTACAGGCCAAAAGTTTGGACACACCTTCTCATTCAATGCGTTTTCTTTATTTTCATGACTATTTACATTGTAGATTGTCACTGAAGGCATCAAAACTAAGAATGAACACATGTGGAGCTATGTACTTAACAAAAAAAGGTGAAATAACTGAAAACATGTTTAATATTCTAGTTTCTTTGAAATAGCCACCCTTTGCTCTGATTACTTTTTTGCACACTCTTGGCATTCTCTCGATGAGCGCCAAAAGGTAGTCACCTGAAATGAATTTCACTTCACAGGTGTGCTTGAAGCTCATCAAGAGAATGCCAAGAGTGTGCAAAGCAGTAATGAGAGCAAAGGGTGGCTATTTTGAAGAAATTAGAATATATAACCTTTTCAGTTATTTAACCTTTTTTTGTAAGTGCATAACTCCACATGTGTTCATTTTATAATTTTATGGATGCTATATATATATATATATATATATATATATATATATATATATATATATATATATATATATATATATATATATATATATATACTGTATATATATATATATATATATATATATATATATATATATATATATATATGCAGTATATATATATATATATATATATATATATATATACTGTATATTTATATATATATATATATACCGGTATATATATATACATATATATACTGTCTCTCTCTCTCTCTCTCTCTCTCTCTCTCAATTGCTTTGTTTATTGCAGTTCTGAGTGTTGCTGGGTCGGGTTTGGTTTTGGAATTGGATTGCATTGTTATGGTATTGCTGTGTATTGTTTTGTTGGATTGATTAATTAAAAAAAAAAAAAAAAAAAAAAAAAAAAATATATATATATATATATATATATATATATATATATATATATATATATATATATATATATTCTACCGCTTGTCCCGTTCGGGGTAGCGGGGGGTGCTGGAGCCTATCTCAGCAGCCTTCGGGTGGAAGGCGGGGTACACCCTGGACAAGTAGTATATATAAATCCCAGCTGATTGTGGACCAACTGCATTAGCTTGGAGATGAAGTTAGTGCCCTGATCAGTCAGCACTTCATCCAGGAATCCCACTGTGAAAGTCGCTTCCTAGCAGTTCCACTGCCACACACATCACAGGAGCCAGGTGTGCAGTTTTTAACAGAGTTTTAAGGTTCATCAATTTAAACAAATGTTTTTCAGCAGGTCGTGATTTTTTAGTCACTCCAAATCCTCCTCCTCTACTGTTCCCGGCCGCCACTGTTAAAGACAACAGGTGATTAGATAACTCGTACCACCTGGGAGACCTAATCACCTGTTCAGCTGTGTCTTGCCGTCGGCACTGCCACGCCCCCGTCTGATGGTGCTCTGTCCTCAGCAACATGGACAGAGGCGGTGACCTCCGCTCCTGCAGGCAGCGCTGGCCACACCTCCCTCCTCACCCACTCTTGAGAAGAGTTGTACCAGGGCATGGAGGACCAAGGCTTTTTTATCAGCGACCAAAAGTTGCAAACTTTATCGTCGATGTTCTCTACTAAATCCTTTCAGCAAAAATATGGCAATATCGCGAAATGATCAAGTATGACACATAGATTGGACCTGCTATTCCCGTTTAAATAAGAAAATCGCATTTCAGTAGGCCTTTAACGCAGCATCAAACTTTGTCTGCATTTTGTCTGCACAAAGAAAAACGTTTTTTTGACAGTGAATGTGTGGGGAAAAAAGGAAGATTCTTCTTTTGAACTTGAATTTGAACCTCCATAAGTCAGATATGTCACGTTTTCTCACCACAGAATTAAACATCACAGCTGAGTTTAAATTGAAACCTCCCTGATCATATTATATTATTCAACATTGAGAAAAGAAGAGTAAAATCTGTTAATGAACTGTTCATCATCCCAGTTTGGTGCGTAGAAGCTAGCTAAAACAACATGAGTGTTGCACATAACAGGGTTAGGATATAGATAAGTAAAAAGATAAAGTAAATAAAGAAATGTAGATAAGTCAGTTATGACATTTGGGTCCGGAATTTGTGGAAACATTACAGACAAATAAATGAGACAAGCATCTTACCTGCATGTAATTAAAACCTAGTTTTTGTCCCACCTAATAAGCAACCTGCTGTTCAGCATGAGGACAAATAAATCAACTTCCTAAGTTTTGTGTCCTCAAACCACAAGAGCTAAAACATATAATTTACTAAAATAGATGTACACATTGCTTTTGAAACATCACCTTGTTAATTAAAATGTGTTAAATCATTGTATTATTATTTGTAATAACTCTTATTTGTCTTGCAGACATCCAGCAGCTGATTGTTCATCAAGAAGAGCCTCTCTCTCAGTTGCTGGAGGTGAGCTCCCCTTTGAAGCAGGAGAAACCACAGCCCCCCCACTTTAAAGAGGAAGATGAAAAAGTCTGGATCACTCAGGAGGGAGAGTGTCTTTTAGGGCAGGAGGAGGCTGAGCTCACCAAGTTTCCACTGACTGTTGTCTCTGTAAAGATTGAAGACCATGAAGACAAACCACCTGAGTCCTCACAGCTTCATCACAGTCCAAGTGAGGAGAAGAGGGAGGTGGAGCCTCCAAGCAGCAGCTCACCACAACACATGACAACAGAAGGTGATGGATACCACAGTGGGGAATCACAAGCAGACAACCTCTTAGCTCCACTATCAGATAGTGACGACTCAACGTCACAAGTTGATGAAGACATGGAATCAGACATGAAAGCACACACAGGGAAAAAAACTTCCATTTGTTCAGTTTGCGGTAAAATATTATCCCAAAAACGTAATATTCAAATACACATGAGAACACATACAGGAGAAAAACCTTTCAGTTGTTCAGTTTGCGGTAAAACATTCTCCCAAAAAGGTAGTATTCAAATACACATGAAAACACATACAGGAGAAAAACCTTTCAGTTGTTCAGTTTGCGGTAAGAAATTCCCCCAAAAAGGTAGTATTAAAACACACATGAAAACGCACACAGGGGAGAAACCTTTCAGTTGTTCACTTTGTGGTAAACGATTCTCCCAAAAAGGTACTATACAAATACATATGAGAACACATTCAGGAGAAAAGCCTTTTAGTTGTTCAATTTGCTGTAAGTTTTTCTCTGAAAAACTTAATATGCAAATACACATGAGAACTCATACAGGGGAAAAACCTTTCAGTTGTTCAGAATGTGGTAAAATATTTTCCAAAAAACAAAATATGCAAAGACACATGGGAACACATTCAGGGGAAAAACCTTTCATTTGCTCAAACTGCGGCAAAAGGTTTTCTCAAAGGGGAACAATGCTGACACACATGAGAACACATACAGGAGAAAAACCTTTTAAATGTTCAGTGTGCGGTGAAGGATTCTCTGACAAACGCAAAATGCAAAGACATATGAGAACACACACAGGAAAAAAACCTTTCAGTTGTTTAGTGTGTAGTAAAAGATACGCTGACAAACGTAACATGCAAATACACATGAGAACACACACCGGAGAATAACTTCCTTTTTGGAAGTCCTCTCTGAATGGACACCTGCAGAGTTACCGGTACTAATGGTCTACTGCAGTAGAGTGGAAAAACAAGTTGATTGTATATGCTTATTTGTGTATCATTGCATCCATTAAATCATATCCAATTGTGTTTACAATCCGCAAAGTATGGGAAAATACTGTCTAAAATGCCACAAGTTCCGTCCGCCATTTTGAATATTTCGCTCGAAATATCTTTGTCGCGACCCCGAACGGGACAAGAGGTAGAAAATGAATGGATGGAATTTCCGTATATTGTACGTCACTATGGTAACGCTTCTGCACTCTGACTATATTATCAGATCAGTCATATTAGAAATTTACAAACATTGGAAAGACACGTGCTGTTTGTCATTCACAATCCTTATGGAAGACAAGAACACATATGCTTGGCTTTTTTTGTCATGCATTCGAAATCATAAATAAATAGCCAACAATTGAGTCAACAGATAAAGGGTCCTCTGTTGCGCCCATTATACTCTCTAATACTATCTAGCAACCGCCAACAAGACTCTATTTACATATCGTGACCTGAAAATAACCAAATATGAGTGATGTTGTTTTAAGTGTCAACGCAGATGGCCTATTTTAGCGGCGCATTGATAGCAGTGAGCTAATGCTAGCTTACGCTGCTATTGTTGACACACTGAGCCGGCAGCTGCTTCTGCTTGGTCTCAAACTTGCTAAAAGTAAATTCTAGATTATAATTCATGCATCTCTTACCTGGTAGTAGATAAATGTGGCCATGGACCGAGAGACTCGTCGACTTTGACATTACCGGAGATGGCGAAAAAGACGCTGGTTGCGGCAACTATCTTTTAACTCTTCATGAGGATTGCGACTGAATCTCCATCTAAACGGAATTACGCGTGCGCCCTGTCGGTCAGCATCGCAACAATGTGGAAATTGTTTGGTTTATTATGGTTAGTTTGTATGTTTAGCACCTAGCCATGCTGCTGATGCATCCGTTTAGTACTCAGCTTCTAAAACTCAGGCTGTTTGTGTTCTGGCTCTAAAATATACGGTTCTGTATGATGATTTTTCCCAAAGTAATCGTTCAAAGTCTGCTTGATTAGCATTGTTGTTGATGGGGAAGAGATCTGTGTTTCCTAACACTGCGTCACGCGATCATTTGACTAGCTTCGTCATTAATTCTCAAAACGGCTCGAGAATCTCCAAGGGATTGATACTATTTTGATCATACATTTTTATTTGTAAACTCAAGAAGTCTTTTGATGTAATAAATCAGGTATATATGATAATAACCTCTATATAGAGGCAACTTGTTTTTCCACTCTACTGCTACTTTAAAGTCTGTACTGTGTTCCAGAGCCGGACCACGAGTCAGTCCGGATTCAGTGGGCCCACCTTATGATATGAATTATAAATCACTATCAAGTTTTTTTTTAGGTACGGGTTCAAAGGGGAACATTATCACCAGACCTATGTAAGCGTCAATATATACCTTGACGTTGCAGAAAAAAGACCATTTTTTTTTTTAACCGATTTCCGAACTCTAAATGGGTGAATTTTGGCGAATTAAACGCCTTTCTATTATTCGCTCTCGGAGCCATGACGTCACAACGTGACGTAACATCGGGAAGCAAATACCGAGTCAAATCAGCTCTGTTATTTTCCGTTTTTTTCGACTGTTTTCCGTACCTTGGAGACATCATGCCTCGTCGGTGTGTTGTCGGAGGGTGTAACAACACGAACAGGGACGGATTCAAGTTGCACCAGTGGCCCAAAGATGCGAAAGTGGCAAGAAATTGGACGTTTGTTCCGCACACTTTACTGACGAAAGCTATGCTACGACAGAGATGGCAAGAATGTGTGGATATCCTGCGACACTCAAAGCAGATGCATTTCCAACGATAAAGTCAAAGAAATCTGCCGCCAGACCCCCATTGAATCTGCCTGAGTGTGTGAGCAATTCAGGGACAAAGGACCTCGGTAGCACGGCAAGCAATGGCGGCAGTTTGTTCCCGCAGACGAGCGAGCTAAACCCCCTGGATGTCTTGGCTCACACCGTCCCTTATGCCACCGAAGATGATGGGTATGTCTACAGAATATATTAATTGATGAAAATTGGGCTGTCTGCACTCTCAAAGTGCATGTTGTTGCCAAATGTATTTCATATGCTGTAAACCTAGTTCATAGTTGTTAGTTTCCTTTAATGCCAAACAAACACATACCAATTGTTGGTTAGAAGGCGATCGCCGAATTCGTCCTCGCTTTCTCCCGTGTCGCTGGCTGTCGTGTCGTTTTCGTCGGTTTCGCTTGCATACGTTCAAACCGATATGGCTCAATAGCTTCAGTTTCTTCTTCAATTTCATTTTCTCTACCTGCCTCCACACTACAACCATCCGTTTCAATACATGCGTAATCTGTTGAATCGCTTAAGCCGCTGAAATCCGAGTCTGAATCCGAGCTAATGTCGCTATAACTTGCTGTTCTATGCGCCATGTTTGTTTGAGTTGGCATCACTATGTGACGTCACAGGAAAATGGACGGGTGTATATAACGATGGTTAAAATCAGGCACTTTGAAGCTTTTTTTAGGGATATTGCGTGATGGGTAAAATTTTGAAAAAAACTTTGAAAAATAAAATCAGTCACTGGGAACTGATTTTTAATGGTTTTAACCCTTCTGAAATTGTGATAATGTTCCCCTTTAAACATGAATGAATAAATAGTTTGTAATGATAAATACGGTGTTTTTAAATATGACTTAAAAGATCATGTAAAGGAGAACTGAACTTTTGAAAAAAATGTTTGCCTACCATTCTAAATCATTATGAGAAACAAGCACACTTTTTATTCCTTTTTTTATGCATTCTAACTTGTACATAATCGCTAGCAAAAGTCAGCTAACAATGGAGATAACGGTATCCAATCTATTCTGCCTATAAAACGTTCTAAAAACTTCCATCATTGTTTTATAGACACACTGTAAGTACATATGTAATGTAGTAACAGGCACGTTCATAATAACATTTTATATTTTTGTATTTTGGACATTTTAGGCATTATCGGAACATTTTGACCGCGCAACAATTTCACAGACACTGTACAGTTCCCACTACGTGTTGTATACTAGTATGTTAACCTAGATACTTGCCATACTCCGGGTTTCACAAGCCAGGATCAGAGCGTCTTGCTCCCTTTATTGTTGACAAATGCAACTGATGACACTTTTATGACTCACAGAAATCACGAGTGAAACTGCAATAACAAGCGGAAAAACAAACAAGATAGATAGCATTAGAACTCATGCATTAGCTAATGTTCAATCACAAGTGCTATGACATTTTAATTTGCATAAACAATTGTAGTCTCACATAAGGACATTACAAATGAATATTTGACAAACAGATAGATTGCTGTACCGGAAATAACGACTACATGGAAACGATGCTTAAAAATGGCACAATCTTCTCACCTTAGTGTTGCAACAACTTATTTACTTTCATTTGAAGTAAATGAAGGCTCAAAACACGACGGAAAGTTCCAACGTTCACTGTGTGTTTAGAGAAGCATTCTACAAGTTTCCCATCATACCTTGCGACTTCCTCAAACGCTGTCAAAATAAAACACACTGGTACAAAACAATTGTCAACTTCCTGTCAAGAAAACATGCATGGCAGAATGTTTGCTATTTCGTTCAACAACTATTACTAATCATGGCAGACTTCATGAAAGCCAACAAAGACTACTTTGGGACAAATGGCGATCCAGAAACATATATTTTTGCGCGTGAACATACAGAGAAGCTGATTGATAAGCAGATCCAGCAAGTAGCAGTATTGCTAAGTACTAAACAAGAAATACAAACTACGAACATAATAAAACAATCACTTACCGTACAACATCTGCTCTCACTGGGATGTTGACTGTTGGGTTGTGTATATCTTCCCGTTTAGATGAAGAATTATTCATAATTATCATGCAGGTAAAAAAATATATTTAACAATCCACAAACAAGCGTCTTCTTGTGTCTTTATCGTCAGTTCCAAGTCCAAGTTAGATGCCAAAGTTAACCAACTTGGCAACAACCTTACTCGTGAGGGGCATGATGTATAATCTAAAATGAACTTTCACTAACTCGGAGGTGATGCAGCAGTTCATTTTGTCTATTATTACACCTAGAAATTGTATTTAATTTACTCTTTCAGTGCCTACTCTGTCTATTTGTATTTGTGTTTAACTACAGTCACTTGTCATTTGGTTTTATTGAGATTTAAAGATTGTCTGTTTTTGTCAAACCATCTTAGGTTATTATTTGTATTAGCTTCTGTGTGTTCTCTCCTGAACAAAACACAGTTGTGTCGTCTGCAAATAATTCTAACTTGAAGTCTTTTGTAACTTTACAAATGTCGTTTGTATAAAGATTGAACACTTTTGGTCCCAGTATTGATCCCTGGGGTACGCCACCAGATAGATTTAACTCTGTAGACGTTTGTTTGCCTGGCTTCACGTATTGCTTCCTGTTGGTTAAGTAGCTTCTTAACCAACCATCTGATTCCACAACATTCTAAATTGTTATTAAAATAATATGATTGTCTCAAATGTTTTTAATAAATCCATAAACATTGCAGCAGCTCACTGTTTACCATTTATTGCATTGGTCATTTCTTCCGCTATTTCCAATAATGCCGTTGATGTTGAAATGTTGGCTGTTGGTTGTCTGTGTGTGTTTAATTTGTATTTATGAATGTGTCCAATCTGTTGTTAAAAAAACTGTTTTTCAATTATTTTACAAAATTGTGGAAGTAAAGAAACAGGTCTGTAGTTTGTAAAGTGTTGTTTGTCTCCAGTCTAATAAATTCGCTCAACTTTTGCTATTTTCGTTTTATTTAGGAGTTTGTCTGTTTAAAATGATAGGTTGCTGATACACGTTAAAGGTTGTGAAATCTCTTCATTAACCGTGTTTATCGTTTCCATATCAATTCCGTTACAATCATTTTGAGATCTTTCACAATATTGATTGTTGTTTTACAACATTTCACCTATTTATTGTGTGAATGCTCCAAACCATTCACACATGTTTTTTTACACCAAAATTGATCTATTATTATTTGTGTAAAAATAAACGGTTACAAACAGTCCGAAACTTAGATGCTAATATGCTAATGCTAACAAGCTAAAGGAAACCATCTCTAGTATGAGTTATACAACAAGATGTGGATCAGAATCATTCATTTACTCAAAAATTACGATGTTGGTGGTAATTATTCTGAAATATATTTTTGTGTAAAAATTCCATAAGGGGGAGTCATATTTGCATGCTTTGGCTGTGATTTCACTAGTTTGAATTTTCCCTCACCTAAAATAATATGTAGCATTTTAACAATATATAAAGAATACACAAATAACTAAGAATAAAAAGCATTAATGGATATTAAAAGTATATTTAAAACAACAATAAAAATTAGGACATAATAAAAATGTGAGTACAAAATTGTACTACCAAACCTCCATGGAGCCGTAACCAAAAATTGATTTTGGGGCCCTCTATTTCTGCCAATAACATTGATTGTTGATCATTCACACACCTACTATTAACACATTGTGGCTCGGCAGTGTTGTTTATGTTATCCTATTGTTAGCCTGGCATGTCTTTACATATGTCATTTGGTGGTGGCCCAGTTAGGAACATACATAATGGCAATGCAATAATACCACAATTAATACCAATGAATGAAAGATATCCAGGGTGCCACATATGGTTCCTAATTTTTAAAATGTAGAACATTCAGCTACAAGAGTGGCCTGGGGTTGAACGATCCAAGTGATAAAGTTCCACGACCAGGACAAAAAAACAAACTGCTCCTCCTGAATCCGAGATTCGACTATCCAGTGTAGCCTCCTCTCCAGTACACCTGAATAGACCTTACCGGGAAGGCTGAGAAAGGTGATCCCACGATAGTTGGAACACACCCTCCGGTTCCCCTTCTTAAAGAGAGGAACCACCACACCGGTCTGCCAATCCAGAGGTACCGCCCCCGATGTCCACGCAATGTTGCAAAGTCTTGTCGACCAAGACATCCCCACAGCACACCTTAAGGAACTCTGGGCGGATCTCATCCACCCCAAGGCCTTGCCACCGAAGAGCTTTTTAACTACCTTAGCAACCTCAGCCCCAGAAATAGGAGAGCCCACCGGAGATTCCCCAGGCACTGCTTCCTCATAGGAAGTCATGAAGGTGGGATTGAGGAAGTCTTGGACCTTGACCCAGCATACCAACCCACCACTGCTTCCCCTTCCTGAGGCGACGAATGGTGGTCCAGAATCGCTTCGAGGCCGTCCGGAAGTCGTTTTCCATGGCTTCCCTGAACTCCTCCCATGTCTGAGTTTTTGCCTCCGTGATCGTCGAAACCACACACCGCTTGGCCTGTCGGTACCTGTCCGCTGCCTCCTCAGTCCCATGAGCAATGGTCATGATAGGACTCTTTCTTCAGCTTGACGGTATCCCTCACAGCGGGTTCTGGAATTACCGCCATGACAGGCACCGACCGACCACCTTGCGGCCAAAGCTGTGATCGACCTCGACAATATAGGTATGTAATATGGTCCACTTTTATGTTTACTTTTTCATATATATATGTATGTATATATAAATATGTACATATATATGTATATATGTATATATATATATATATATATATATATATATATATATATATATATATATATATATATAAATACATATATATATGTATGTATATATAAATATGTACATATATATGTATATAAATACATATATATATGTATATATAAATATGTATATATGTATGTATATGTATATATATATATATATACATATATGTCTGCGTATATATATATATATATGTATGTGTATATATACATATATATATATATATATATATATATATATATATGTATGTGTATATATACATATATATATGTATATATATATATGTATATATATATATATATATATATATATATATATATATATATATATATATATATATATATATATATATATATATATATATATAAAATGACACAGAAACCTTAAATGGTACTTTGCATATTTTTTCCAGGATGTACTTGTTTCTATTTTATCTGATAAATTATTAGAAACCATCTGAAATTTCCAGGAAACCAATGCTTGCTTCTGTCGCCAACATTAAACTGCTGCGATTTTGCGGCTGAAACTTCAATGTTCCATAAGATGCTGATGCTCAAAAGTTTTTACAGATAAAATAAATGTGTGTTTTATTGTTTCTTCAGGCACCGGAAGACATAATCGGTCTACTACGTCACTTCTGGCAGTTATTTTCGTGCACGCCTGATTTACCATGGTTTTCTTTTTGTAATCTATATTTAAATATCATATAAAAGAGTACATACACAAGATAATACACGTTGCTTAAGGAATACAGTATTTATTTTGAAACCTTACAAAATCTATTATTTATTTTGAAACCGTACATAAATCAATCTTTTTTTTCACTACCTTGTTTACATTAAATTGACGGAAGTGACGTAGTCATCGCGCATGCGTGGACCCGACTGTGTCTTCCTGAACAGATCGCGTCGTGACACGTAACAAAGCAGTATGGTCTTTCAACATGCGTTAATATTTCATTTTTACGTGTGCACTAATTCGTCTATCGTGTGACAATCTCCACTTTGTCCATTATTTGTTTAAAGATAAACTCGACTCTTCTCTGTGGACTTTGAAGCTTGTCAGGCTAGCTTAGCTTAGCTTGCCTGTTAGCTTAGCTTGCTAGCTGCTATCAAAAGAGACGCGGAAGTTATCAACATCATCGCTCAGCAGAGTCCAAAGTGAGTGTGAAGTGTTAGGATTTTGTGAAAATGTGCGAAAGAACGATAGTAAAGTACGAAGAGGAACTTTCTCGAACAAAAGAGGAGAACGAGCGGCAACGTCAACTTGACGTTGTTTTCCAGAAACATCAAGTTTTGATACACAGAACAGGTTTGTCGACTTCTTACTCTCACATTTTCACTAACTTAATATTTCATCAGTAACATGAAAGGACACTTGGAATAACGTTGTTAAGAAGTTGGTTGGTTTAGAATGGAAAAAGGGGGAAATCATTTTTTTGTTGTAGTAGGTTTTTTGTTTGAGGACAAACATGACACAAACCTTTCCAATTGTTAAAAAGCCCAGTGTTTAATATGTTTGTGTGTATGCCTCACCGATGACAGTATTTGGTGAACATCGTTTTGTCCTACTAATTTTGGCGGTTCTTGAACTCACCATAGTGTGGACTGTGACGCAACTGTTTGTTTACATGTAAAATCTTCCACTCCTTCTTTGTCTCATTTTGTCCACCAAAAGTTTCATACTGCGCGTGAATGCACAAAGGTGAGCTTTGTTGATGCTGTTGACTTGTTCGAGTGCTAATCAGCCATATTTGGTCAGTGCTTGTGTCAAGTTAATCAATCCTAACATGCTATTTAGGCTAGCTGTATCATCTGCATCATTATGCCTCATTTATAGGTATATTTGAGCTCATTTAATATCCTTTACTTTTAGATTGTAATAAATGTATTAAAAGAAGACAGCCTGTCGTTTCCTTTAACTTGGACACACACATCTATACCTTTGGCCATTAAAAAGCCAGTAATTTCCAGGAGTTATCTCACCTGAGTAGCCTCTGATTTACCATACTTGCCAACCTTGAGACTTCCGATTTCGGGAGGTGGGGGTTGGGGGCGTGGTCGGGGGTGGGGCGGGGGGCGTGCTTGGGAGCGTGGTTAAGAGGGGAGGAGTATATTTACAGCTAGAATTCACCAACTCCAGTATTTCATATATATATACTGTGTATATATATATGTGTGTGTATGAAATACTTGACTTTCAGTGAATTCTAGCTATATATATATTTATTTATTTTATTATATATATATAAATAAAAGGAATACTTGAATTTCAGTGTTCATTTATTTATACATATGCACACACATAACACTCATCTACTCATTGTTGTACTTGAAAGTACAATGCAATACAATTCCGGGACAATGGCACCTATCAAATACACAGTAATGAATACACAGTTGTTCTACTAACTGTACTGTGTGTTATGACAGTACAGTATGTGTGTGTGTGGCCCTTTAATAGGTGACAGCATGTGAGATGAGTGACGTCAGTGAGTGTGTGGGCGAGAGAAGAGAGGGAGCGGTAGCGTGAGTGCTGGGAGGGACTAGTTGGTTTTGTGTTGGATTGGCTGTGTGCAAGCAGTCAATAAAGCAAGATTTGCAACTAATCGCTGGACTCATCATTCACCCTAAAGTCGTCCGCTGTGGAGACCCACTGCCGGGTAAGGTGAAGGGTGTTGCCCCGAGCATACATCGGCCCTGGAGAAGTGTCTCCCCTGCGCTCTTCGACTACGGCCTCGTTCTTCTGCTTCGTCTCCTTGTGTGCGCACACTGGACTCAGGTCCTTATGGAGCTGGAGGGGGCGTGGCCTCCAGCTCCGGCTGAAATCCGAGAGATTTTCGGGAGAAATTTTCTTCCAAGAGGTTTTCGGGAGAGGCGCTGAATTTCGTGAGTCTCCCGGAAAATCCGGGAGGGTTGGCAGTATGGATTTACAAATGGTTTCTAATGTTGTAAAAATGTGTAGAATAAACATTAAATTTCAACATTTCTGTCAACAAAGGTTTGCGACATAGTCATTTTGATAGTAGGCTATTATAGCTAATATAGACACTTATATAGGTTGTGAGTTCAAACCCCGGCCGAGTCATGCCAAAGACTATAAAAATGGGACCCATTACCTCCCTGCTTGGCACTAAGCATCAAGGGTTGGAATTGGGGGTTAAATCACCAAAAATGATTCCCGGGCGCGGCCACCGCTGCTGCTCACTGCTCCCCTCACCTCCCAGGGGGTGATCAAGGGTGATGGGTCAAATGCAGAGAATAATTTCGCCACACCTCGTGTGTGTGTGACTATCATTGATACTTTAACTTATATCACGTGTTGCCTTCATTATAAGACTTAAATACGGCAGATTTGTTTATTGTTTTTTTAGTCCAATATGGCTCTTTCAACGTTTTTGGTTGCCGACCCCTGGTTTAAGTTTATTTTGAACATGTAGTTACAATACATCACATATTCTAGATATTTATATTGTTCTATCCATGTCCAAAAAGGAGCAGGAAGAAGGAAAACTTTGTTAATCAGAATTTGTCTTCTTTGTACTTTTTAAACTTTTTTAGTTCGAACATTTCTCTAAACTGCATCCTATTCATCAAGTGTTTGATTTCTTTGCTTAATCCATTCCATAACTGAATTCCACATACTGATATACTACATGTTTTAAGTGTTGTACGTGCAAACACATGTTTTAAGTTAGATTTTTCTCTTTAAGTTCATATTTCCCCTCTTTTATTGAGAATAATTGTTGTACATTCTTGGGTAGCAGGTTATAGTTTGCTTTGTACAAAAAAATCTGCTGTGTGAAAATGCACCACGTTTAAACGTCAGCAGCAACATGGAAATAATTGACCTTTAACAATGGTGTTTTTATAGGTACCGTATTTTTCGGAGTATAAGTCGCACCGGAGTATAAGTCGCACCTGCCGAAAATGCATAATAAAGAAGGAAAAAAACATATAAGTCGCTCTGGAGCCCGGCCAAACTATGAAAAAAACTGCGACTTATAGTCCGAAAAATACGGTAAACATTATTACAAAGATGTTAGCCAGGAACACCAACCTGCCAATCTAAGTAAATGAGCACGAACTGATGAAGCCTACTCAGATGAGTGGAGAAATGTCTTCTAAGACAAACCAAACAGTCCAGTTGCGATCAATGGCCTGAGATGACGATGACCTGATGAATGAGAATATTCATAGACATTTTCCAACACATTGTCCACTTGTAAAATATTCATATTTCATGTACTGTATAATAGTCTACACGTCTGAGTTAAAATGTGTTGGTTTTGTTTGTCTCTTGCAGATGTCCAGCAACTGATTGGACGTCAGGAAGAAAGTCCCCCTAAGCCCCATGACCAGGAGGATCCACAGACACCCCCCCTTAAACAGGAAGATAAAAATCCACATGCTCCTCAATTTAATGATGAAGAAAAGCACCCACAGAACCCTCATGTAAATGAGGAACAGGAGGATCCACAGCCCCCCCAATTTAAAGAAGAGGAAAGAGAGTGTCTTCTCGGGCAGGAGGAGGCTGATCTCACCAAGTTTCCACTGACTGTTGTCTCTGTGAAGACTGAAGACCATGAAGACAAACCACCTGAGTCCTTACAGCTTCATCACAGTCAAAGTAAGCAGAACATCCAGATATCATCTAATACAATGTCTGTCACAGTTTTTCATCCAGAGTCCAACTTTCTTTCTCACTTTGGTGATATACTTGTTTTTGAACACAGAAATTCCATAAAATCTTACCTACCTGATATGGTTAAATGAAGGCAAACCTTCAATATGGCTACTGTTTATTTACAGCGCAGATGTCAGCATATTTTAAGGTTTAGTGGTGAATATACACAAAGAATACTAACTGCCAGGAGTTTTACCACGGTTTATCATTAACACCCGTAATTGTGACATCCCTATTCGAGTCTCGAAAAGTAAGATAAGTAATGTATTTGATGGTAATGAACAATTTCCATCACAGCTGTGTAATTGTTGTTTATCAGTTTTTGTTTCTGTGCTTTTTGGCAAACAATTTATAAGATATACTGCATAGGATACGATAAACTTTATTCATCCCACAATGGGTAAAATATGTGGTTGCAGTGCAGATACACTAAGTCCTAAAAAAAAAGACAATAACTCATGAAAACAAGAGGGAAACATTAAATTATACACACAAAGGACATTAAAGACAAAAAAAACCCTACAGAGCTGATGCTGCCACCTCAGCAGAGCCATTTCTACATATAGCTACAAAAGTTAAACAACCAAAAACCCCAAAAATTAGCAATAAATAATACATATGGTGCACATACAATTGCACCATGCATAGACAAACAAGATAACAAAAATAAAACATAATTTCAACACCCACATACACCGCGCTGGCCTCTGCGGTGTTCCACACCATTGTCTGCTGGAGAGGGGGGCAACACGGCCAGAAACAGGAATAGCCCAAACAAAGCAACCAAGAGAGCCGACTCCGTTCTAGGCTGCCCACTAGCTCTCAGCCAATGTCCAGTCCACGCAAATGAGCAAGAATCTGTTCACAGAGACCAGTGTCTGATACATGCTCATTCAGCCAGGGCTCTGGCTGGACCTTTTGCTGCCAATGGAACTGGTGCTTTACAGAGAGTAGATGGGACAATGAAAAAGTAGGATTACCTCTTAATTCTTCAGGACAACCTGAAATCATCAGCCCGGAGGTTGGGTCTTGGGCGCAGTTGGGTGTTCCAACAGGACAATGACCCCAAACACACGTCAAAAGTGGTAAAGGAATGGCTAAATCGGGCTCGAATTAAGCTTTTAGAATGGCCTTCCCAAAGCCCTGACTAAAACGTGTGGACAATGCTGAAGAAACAAGTCCATGTCAGAAAACCAACACATTTAGCTGAACTGCACCAATTTTGTCAAGAAGAGTGGTCAAAAATTCAACCAGAAGCTTGTGGATGGCTACCAAAAGCGCCTTATTGCAGTGAAACTTGCCAAGGGACATGTAACCAAATATTAACATTGCTGTATGTATACTTTTGACCCAGCACATTTGGTCACATTTTCAGTAGACCCATAATAAATTCATAAAAGAACCAAACTTCATGAATGTTTTTTGTAACCAACAAGTATGTGCTCCAATCACTCTATCACACAAAAATAAGAGTTGTAGAAATGATCGGAAAGTCAAGACAGCCATGACATTATGTTCTTTATAAGTGTATGTAAACTTTTGATCACGACTGTATGTATATAGACATAGCCTGCTCAGTGGCCTTGTGGTTATATTGTCCGCCCTGAGATCGGTCGGTCATGAGTTCGAACCGAGCCATACCAAAAACTATAAAAATGGGACCCATTTCCTCCCTGCTTGGCACTCAGCTTCAAGAGTTGGAATTGGGGGTTAAATCACCAAAATGCCACCGCTGCTGCTCACTGCTCCCCTCACCTCCCAGTGGGTGGAACAAGGGGATGGGTCGAAGAGGGTAATTTCACATAGTGTGTGTGTGACTATCAGTGGAACTTTAACTTTAATATATGTATATGTATATATATATACATGTATGTATTAGTGTTGTCCCGAGACCAATATTTTGGTACCGATACCCAGGGACGCCGCTAGGGATTTTGGGCCCCATGAAAAGAATCTTTACAGGGCCCCCAACACAGTGTCATTATTTTTTCTGTATTATAATTTCATCATCATTAGGGGCCTCTCTGGGCCTCCTCCATCATGGGCCCCTAGAATCCGTCTCCTTTACCCCCCCTTTTCGGCGCCCCTGCCGATACCAAAATTATTTCGATACTTTTCAGTACTTTCCTGTACTTTTCTATATAAAGGGGACCACGAAAAATTGCATTATTGGCTTTATTTGAACAAAAAATCTTACGGTACATTAAACATCCATTTGTTATTGCAAGTTTTTCCTTAAATAAAATAGTGAACATAAAAGACAACTTGTCTTTTAGTAGTAAGTAAGCAAACAAAGGCTCCTAATTTAGCTGCTGAATTATGCAGTAACATATTGTAATTTTCCATTCTATTATGACTATTTCCATTCTATTAGTACTTTTCAAATGGGGTATAGTACCGAATATGGTTCATTAATATCGCGGTACCATACTAATACTGGTATACTGTACAACCCTATTGTGTGTGTGTGTGTGTGTGTGTGTGTGTGTGTGTGTGTGTGTGTGTGTATATATATATATATGTATATATGTATGTGTATATATATATATATATATATATATATATATGTATGTGTGTATATATATATATGGAAATATGTATATATATGTATGTGTGTATATATATATATATATGGAAATATGTATATATATATATATATATATATGTTTATATATACATATGTATGTATGTGTATATATATATGTATATATATATATATATATATATATATATATACATACATACATATATATGTGTGTATATATATATATATATATATATATATATATATATTTATTTATGCATATATATATTTATATATGTATATAATATATATATGTATGTATATATATGTATACATACATACATACATATGTATATATAACCATATATACATATTTCCATATATATACACATATATGTATGTATGTATGTGTGTATAATTGTATGTATGTATGTATGTATGTAAATATATCTTAATATTTATATATATAAACAGTATATCAAACAAAGTTTTAACGAGGTGGTCACTGCAAATTTGTGCGTTCTTCGACTCTGCTCCTTTGGACTGGAGTGCGTGCTACTTTTCTTGTCGTCTTTCATTAAATCTTGCACTCTTTCGCCCTTCCTGATCATCTGTCAAGTAACTCTGAAGAAAATGTTATCCTTTTTTGCGATTGAAAACGGTTTGTACAGCGGAAAACAACGCAAGCATAGGGCAAGGCTGAATGGCCCCAAGTACCCATTGAAAACAGACGCTGGCGTGACCATCACGCATATTCGATGAGCCGGATTCGACGTCAATGCAGCAAACTGCTGTTCAGCATGAGGACAAATAACTTCTTAAGTTTGGTGTCCTCAAACCACAAGAGCCAAGACATCTAATGTACTAAAATAGTTCAATTAATTGTTTTTGAAATATCACCTTGGTGATAAAAAATGGTTTTAAACTATCATCATATTTCAAAATATTTTACTTTATTTACCCTGCAGATGTCCAGCAGCTGATTGTTCATCAAGCAGAACCTGTCTCTCTTTTGCTGGAGGTGAGCTCCCCTTCGAAGCTGGAGGAACCACAACCCCCCCACATTAAAAAGGAAGAGGAGGAATTCTGGATCACCCAGGAGCAAGCTTGTCTTCTAGGGCAAGAAGAGGCTGATCTCACCAAGTTTCCACTGAATGTTGTCTCCGTGAAGACTGAAGACCATGAAGACAAACCACCTGAGTCCTCACAGCTTCATCACAGTCCAAGTGAGGAGAAGAGAGAAGTGGAGCCTCCAAGCAGCAGCTCACCACAACACATGACAACAGAAGATGATGGAGACCACAGTGGAGGATCACAAGCAGACAACCTCTTAGCTCCACTATCAGATAGTGACGACTCAACGTCACACGTTAATGTAAATATGGAATCACACATGAAAACACACATAGGGAAAAAACCTTTCAGTTGTTCCATTTGCGGTAAAATATTCTCCCTAAAATGTAATCTGCAGATACATATACAAACACACACACGAAAAAAAACTTTAACTTGTTCAATTTGTGCAAAAGGGTTTGTGAGAAACTCTGATATGACTAAACACATGCGGACACACATGGGAGAAAAACATTTATTTGGCTCGAACTGTGGCAAAAGGTTTTCTCAGTGGAGAAGGATGCTGTCACATATGAGAAAACATACAGGTGAAAAACCTTTCAGTTGTTCAGTTTGCGGTAAAATATTAATTCACGAATATAAAATGCAAAGACACATGAGAACGCATACAGGAGAAAAACCTTTCATTTGTTCAGTTTGCGGTAAAATATTCTCTGATAAAAGTAATATGCAAAGACACATGAGAACACATACAGGAGAAAAACCTTTCAGTTGTTCAGTTTGTGCTAAAGGCTTTGTTACAAACTGTGATTTGACTCGACACATGCGGAGCCACACTGGTGAAAAACCTTTCATTTGCTCAAACTGTGGCAAAAGGTTTTCTCAAAGGGGAATGTTGCTGTCACATATGAGAACACACACAGGAGAAAAACCTTTCAGTTGTTCAGTATGTCGCAAAAGGTTTACTGGAAAGGGAATGATGCTGTCACACATGCGGACACACACAGGAGAAAAACCTTTCATTTGCTCAAACTGTGGCAAAAGTTTTTCTCGGAGGGGAACAATGCTGTCACATATGAGAACACACACAGGAGAAAAACCTTTCAGTTGTTCAGTTTGTGGTCAAAGATACTCTGATAAACGCAAAATGCAAAGACACATGAAAACACATACAGGAGAAAAACCTTTCATTTGTTCAGTTTGTGCCAGAGGCTTTGTTACAAACTCTAATTTGTTTCGACACATGCGAACACACACCGGAGAAAAACCTTTCATTTGCTCAAACTGTGGCAAAAAGTTTTCTCAAAAGGGAACGATGCTGTCACACATGAGAACGCACACAGGAGAAAAAACTTTCAGTTGTTCAGTGTGCGGTAAAATATTATCTCACAAACGTAATATGCAAAGACACATGGGGACACACACAGGAAAAAAAACCTTTCAATTGTTCAGTGTGTGGTAAAAGATACTCTGACAAACGCAGTATGCAAATACACATGAGAACACACACAGGAGAATAACTTCCTTTTTGGGAGTTTTCATTGAATGTACTCCTGCAGAGTCACTAATGGTCTACTGCAGTTCTTCTCTAAAGTCTGGACTTTATTCCAGATCTGGACCATACGTCTGTTTGGACCCTGTGGGCAACCAGCCAGCCCACCTTTTTGTTATAAATTACAAAATACTGTCTATCTTTTAGGTACTGGTTAAAAATAAATAAATATTTGCCATGTTAAAAAATACAATGTTTTTAATGAAGATTTTCCAAGATTCTTTGAAGGGGAACTACACTTTTTTTTTGTGCCTATCATCTGAAACAAGAACACGTTATTTTTTTATAAATTCTAACTTGTAAATAAATGTGTATATGTAATGTAGTAACAGGCACAATCATAATAACATGTCATATTTATCTATTTTGGACGTTTTAATCATTACCGGAACATTTTGGTGGCGCATTAATTTCACAGACGCATCACAATCGTTGCTATTTCCTTCAACAATAACTACTACTAATCTTCATGAGAGCCAATAAAGACTACTTTGGGACAAATGATAATCTACAACAGACCTCTGAGCAAAATACAGCCCACTGGCCGCATACAGCCCATTAAGATTTTCAATCTGGCCCGCCGGACTTAACCAAATATTTTTTTTGGACCTTTAACATCGAAACTGTGGCCGCCATTATGATGTGCAATGCTGTTTTCAAAATACCGTCAGTCTTGAACTATACAAAGTATTTCAAGGGTTGGAATCTGCACTTTTGCATGATTTATAATTGAATACGGTAATATACATCACAGCAGCTCAGACTCTGCATCAAGCAGTGTGGGCGGGGTTTGTTTACACTTAGTGTTTCCAGAGCGATCAGCCTGAACGGCGGATGGCAGGGACAGATGCGGAAGCAGATTTTTTACAACAAAGTTCTGCTGAACAGTGATATTACATCAGATTGTAAGTGTTTTTTTACCCTTTGCGTTCATATTTCAGTGTTTGTTGCATTTTTGTTGCGTTTTGGTTTATTGTAAAATATGTCGATCAAGGAGGTGGTGTGAGAAGTAAAAAAGGAGTGACGTTTGTATGTTGTTAATATTCAGTGTTTTATCCTTTATAGTTAATACTGTAAATCCCACATTCTTTATTTTCATGTACATTCTGAGTGTCTCATTCAGTAAAAAGCAATTTTTATTCCATTTTTGAGGTGGTCTGTCATAACATTTTTAGCATTCTATCAGACATAATTTTTTGTTTTTGTACTAGTGTTCGTGTGTGTGTGTGTGTGTGTGTGTGTGTGTGTGTGTGTGTGTGTGTGTGTATATTTATATATACATATATATATATATATATATATATATGTCTGTTTACATATACCTGTATATGTGTGTATATATGCATGTATATGCGTATATATGTATGTATGTGTGTGAAACAGTAACAGTCCAAACAAGGCAACCAAGAGAGCCAACTCTGTCCCAGGCTGCCCAATAGCTCTTGGCCGATATCCACTCCGCGCAAATGAGTGAGATCGTCACGTCACGTCTGGGAAAGTCTGATGATCGGTGCTGCCGCAAAAAAGCTAAGTACTATCTATCTGTGTGCTTCTAATTGTTTTACAGCTTTCTTTATTCCTTCTCAAACATATTTAGTAGTATTATCAAACTTGCAAAGCACGCACTCTCTGTCTCACCGCCCCTATCTCAGCTAGCTAGCTAGATAATTGGCCCTCTTTCTGGGGCAAACCGGGCTTGCCGAGGAGAAACGGCCTTCACTCTCCAGAAATATAGACCACTACTTGAGTCAAACTTGACTAACTACACTAGAGCAAGCTCGGACACAGGAAATCACAATGTCTGTTAGTCCAGATGAGGAGTCATTTATGCTAGAACTAACCAGGCTGGAAAATTCCTGCACACATAGCATTTCTCGTAGAATAATACAAAACTCAGTGTTTTTTTCTTTAGTGACTGTGCCAGAGGTTAACATGCATTCTACTGAGGTGGCAAATTATAAGGCGTTCAATCTGTCGCAGCACCAAGCAAACAATCTCAAGATCCCCACCATATCAATTCTTAGATGTCATCAAAATTATTTAAGGCGCACAACACAAAATAAACGTAACATTATTAATATCAGTACAAACGTTATTAGGTAGTGAGGTCATTAGAGACAACAATCTTAACGTCATTGGTCTTCCCAAACCTGGCTAAACCAGTTGAATTTTTCCCGCTTAACGAGGCATCTCCTCCTAACTGTACGAGGGCACGTATTGCCCGTTCCCATAAAAGGGGCGTAGGGGTACTAATATATAATGAATACCTTAATCTTACCCCTAACCTAAGTAATAGTTTGATTGATGTCTGTCACACTGCTTCCTCTATATCTGGCTGTTATCTATCACCCGCCTGGGCCCTATTCAGACGTTATCAGTGAATTTTCAGAGTTTGTCGCAGATCTAGTGATGCACGCAGATAATATAATTATAATGAGGGGATTTTAATATCCATATGAATACCCCTTCAGACTTTCCGTACGTGGCGTTCCAGACCATAATTGATATCTGTGGTCTAACACAAATAATAAATGAACCCAGGCATCGCAGTGGTAATTCAATAGACCTAGTCCTTGTCCGGGGTGTCACCACCTTCAAAGTTATGGTATTCCCGTACACTAAAGTAATGACGGATCATTACCTTATAAAATTTGAAGTTCTGACTCATTGTCAACAAGCTACTAATAACCACTGCTTTTGCAGCCGCAACATTAATACTGTCACAACTATGACTCTTGCTGACCTACTGCTTTCAGTAATGGCACCATTCCCAAATTATGTGGGCTCTATCGATAACCTCACTTCGAACTTTAACGATGGCCTAAAGCTAAAAAAGGCCCCTAAGAGGCGTACCCCCTGGTTTACAGAAGAAACCAGTGCTCTTAAACTATCATGTAGAAAGCTGGAACGTGCGACTAAACTTGAGGTTTTCCATCAAGCATGGAGTGAAAGTTTAATAAACCTTTAAACACACGCTTACTTTAGCTAAAACTAATTACTACTTCAATCTCATCTGCCTCAATAAAAATGATCCTAAATATTTGTTTAGTACAGTAGCATCGCTAATCCAACAAGGGACTCCTCCCAGTAGCTCCATCCACACAGCTGATGACTTTTTGAATTTCTTTAATAAGAAAATTGAACTCATTAGAAAGGAGATTAAAGATAACTCGTCCCAGCTCCAACTGGGTTTTACTCACACAGATACGAATGTATGTACGATGGATATTGCCCTCCAAAATAATCTCTCTCTTTTTGAAGAAATAACATTAGAAAAAGTCCCGCGACTAGTAAATGGGACAAAACAAACAACATGTTTGACCCACTTCCTGGGAAACTTATCAAGGAGCTGTTTGTAATATTAGATCCATCAGTGCTAATAATTATTAACTTATCATTTTCCTCTGGCACTGTTCCCCTAGCATTCAAAAAAGCGGTTATTCGTCTTCTCAAAAGACCTAACCTCGATCCTGACCTCATAGCAAACTACGGGCCGGTGTCCCACCTTCCCTTTATCTTGAAAATCCTGGAAAAAATTGTTTTACAGCAGCTAAATGAACACTTAGCGTCTAACAATCTCTGTTAACCCTTTCAGTCTGGTTTCAGGGCAAATCACTCTACAGACACCGCCCTCACAAAATTGCCTAATGACCTATTACTAACTATGGATGCTGATGCGTCATCCATGCTGCTGCTACTTGATCTTAGCGCTGCTTTCGATACCGTCGATCATAACATTCTATTAGAACGCATCAAAACACGTAAGTGCAATATGCAAGTGCAATATGACTTTCATCATCTTGTGGAATGACCACATTATAGCGTCTTTGGTGATATTTGTTAGCATCAAGAAATATCCTTAACAGTATTAATAAAGTACATTAATACATCTCTGGTAGGCTCAACAGCATATCCTGAATCTTGATATTGCTAGCAAACATTGCTGAACAACAGGGACATCTATAACTAAATAATGAGACAAAATATGAATTTCACAGCATAAAAACAACTGCAGACATGAATTGTAGATGAGACTAATATTTGTAGCAGGAAATCAACTGCAAACAAATATAATTATTCTCATTAGCGTCACGATCACAGCAGCACAGCACTCGTTATGTCAATTGACGGAGGCAGATAATTACATATATCCATATTTGTGTGTTACTTCTTTATTTTCATAGTCATATTACAAAACAGCTAGTGTTCTTTATTTGTTATCTTTTGGTTGTCTGCAAGTACTGTGTGCCAACTTTTAAGAATGTGAAGGGGGAGATCTTCTCTGCTTCTTGTCTAAAACCGACTTTAGATAATAAACAAAAGGGACCTGGGGTGAGGTGAGAGAGAGGGGGAGTAGCAATAAATCCTTTTTCTTATCTTCTCCTGTGCCCAGCTGTGGAGTAAGAGGGACAAGGAGGGTGGGGGCAAGAGAGACGTTCAAGAAGAGAAGTTTTCCGTATGTTGGGATTAGACCATTGTAGCTGCGCGAGTGAGCGCTTCTGTACGGGATTTGGTCTCACGTTTATTTCCAAAGGCTTTGGAAATCAAATTACAAAATACCTATTCTGTCTCTAGTGGTTCTTCTACTCAGCTTTATGTGTCATCAAAAGAGCTTGGGAGTGACCAGCAACTTGAATTCCCTGGGAGGAACAACTGGTCAAAACGCAACACAATCAAATACGTTACTTAGCGACACACGTATAAGTCCAACTTTGTCTTTCACGGATTAATGTTTAATTTGTGCACCCAACAGATGTAAAGACATGATGTGCCTCCAATCTTTTCTTTTGTAAATACCGTAAGTGTCAAGTGAAGTGAGTTAACAGCAGTGTTGGGTTAGTTACTGAAAAGCAGTAACTAGTTACAGTTACTAGTTACTTCATTTCAAAAGTAACTCAGTTACTAACTCAGTTACTTACACCAAAAGGTAATGCGTTACTGTGAAAAGTAACTATTTAGTTACTTCTTTTTTCTTTTTTTTTAAAGCTCCAATTAATGCCCTTTTAGCCTTCATTTCAGTACTGTTATTGCACTGGAGAATAATACAATCTGTTGATCAACTTGACATGCATTTGCATCACTCAACTCTGCTAAGCCATGTGGTCTACATACAACACATAAAGACAAAGATATGTTACAAAGGCCAATTTGTTTCTGGCCAGAACAAATTGACAAAACTATTTTAAATAGCTGCAACATAACATACATAAGTAACAAACAGCATAATAACAGCATAGCTGTAAAGCAAGAAAGGCACACACTACATACACAAAGTCAGGCATTTTCTTCCTCAAGTAATTCTGATACAAAATCATGTCTGAAGCCCAGAACACTCTACACATTTCCCCAGTTTTAGTTTAGAGATAAGGAAAGATTGGCCTGGCCCACTAGGATCCCTCTTTATGTTTGTGAACTTTATAGTCCATACATTTAGAGTGATGTGATAATCAAACACTCTAGAAGTCTAGAATGAAAGAGTATATAAGAGAATTGACAGCAACGTTCCCTCTCAGGAGCGCGCATGTGCAATTGCGCACTGCTCAAGCGTCCTCTGCGCACGGCAAATCTATGCCATGCACAAAATCAAATAAAAAAATAAGCGCATAACAATTTTCAACACGACACGGACACAACAGAGAAAACCGTTTTCGTCATCATTGTTCAAATATTGTAACGTCTGTCGAGACGCTTTGAGGACATGAATTCCATCCATCACTTTACTGAGCAAAACTCTTTACTGTCGGCCATAAACACATCACCAAAACATTAGTAAAAAAAATGATATCTAGCAAAACTGGTCATTTTCTGCAGTACAAACCAGACCAAAAGCAACTTTGTTATATCAACAGCAGCCGCTCGCTCTCTCACTTGCGCCAACACTTGCACATATGGCACTTAGCCAGTGATGCGTTTACAGCCACACAAAAAGTCGGACAACTCCAACACCACACATAAAGTGTCATTCCAGGTCGTTACACTATGAT
Organism: Nerophis lumbriciformis; assembly: GCF_033978685.3. NCBI lineage: Eukaryota > Metazoa > Chordata > Actinopteri > Syngnathiformes > Syngnathidae > Nerophis > Nerophis lumbriciformis. The sequence continues at coordinate 35,160,442 of NC_084560.2, forward strand.
TTACCAATCAAATGTGTGCTTATTCTAGTGTCATTTATTAGGAATCTTAATTTATAAATATTAATCATTAAATGCTGTTAGTATATTTAATAAATACTAATAAAAATATATTTTTTACAAACAGGAAGTTGCAGGAATGTACACATGATCCCCTGCTTACATCTCATTGTGCAACATGTGAATGTTTTAATGGGAACTAAATGCAATGTCTGAAAGGGGTACAAATTATTTCCAAAGCAGGACCTCCACCCAGACAAACAATACAAGTACACAGTTCATGAAAAACAATATTTTTTGTTATTGTCATTATAAGTGGGCCTAAACACTTATATTAGAAATGGAAATGACTGCTGTCATTTGATTATAATAATAAGAGAATGTTGTCTGTCTATCTGTGTTGGCCCTGTGATGAGATGGGGACTTGTCCAGGGTGTACCCTGCCTTCCGCCCGAATGCAGCTGAGATAGGCTCCAGCGACCCCGAAAGGGACAAGCGGTAGAAAATGGATGGATGGATGGAGATGTAAGTTGTTATTTAGTGAGGTTTGGGACAGGTGTGCTGCTGGTGTAGCCACAGTGTGCACGTCTAAAGTTGCTCACATGGACTCCACTCAATGCTCAGGGACTTTTTGCATTTGCTCACACATGAACAATTAGAGGGAACATTGATTGACAGAGTGTGTACCTTCAGCGGTGAATGGTGGTGGTGGTGGAGGTGAAATGGCATCAGAGTCTCTGTCTCTCTTTACTAGCTTCGTCGAAGCATGTTGCTATGTAGCTTGTTTCAGCAGATTTGAATTGCTGTTTTGGGCAGTAGATGGCATCTTTGATCCAAAGCACAATTTACATTTAACTAAAATGTTATTTTCTTTGTGCTCGACAAAAGAAAAGTAGTGAAAATATCTCCATGTTAGCAAACTCGACTTCTGGCTCCGCCATGATCAGACACGCCCCCCCCCCCCCTCCCTCGCTCCCCACACTCACACTCAGACACACCCACACAGAGCGCATGTCTCTCTCTCTTCTCCGGCTTGTGACACAAGAAGAATCAGAACAATGACAGAGCAGCGCTCCGATAAAACACACTTTATACTACATAAAAAGTAACGTAACATAACGCAGTAACGCATCATGTAGTAACGGTAACTGAGTTACTAAATATAAAAAAATAACGCGTTAGATTACTAGTTACCGCCGAAACTAACGGCGTTACAGTAACGCGTTACTTTGTAACGCGTTAGTCCCAACACTGGTTAACAGTAACCTCTTGGTGATAATAAATTATTTAAATCTTTTTGAAAAATATTTTTCTTAAGAGTGTCAAAATCCACTCCACCCCATTTTAAACATTTCTTCTTGATTGCTTTTATATTTGCCTCTAAACCTTTCAAAATAAGCCTAAATCTGCACGGATTTAGGTAAATAAACAGTATAGGGCTTAGACCAGGGGTGTCAAACTCGTGTTTATTGAGGGCCACATCGCAGTAATGGCTGCCTTTATAGCAGTGGTTCTTAACCTGGGTTCGATCGAACCCTAGGGATTTCAGTCTCAGGGGTTCGGTGGAGCCTCCGCCGCAAAGGTCAAGACACACCAGACTCATCGTGTGTCAGGCTTGTCCCTGACAGTTTGGTTATGCTTTAGTTTTTCCTCTGTTTTATTTCCTGTCAGCGCTCTTATTTTTGTTCAGTTTCCTGCTTGTCTCCCCTCAGCTGCGGCTGATTGGCACCTGCCCACACCTGGTGTCAATCAGCCGGTTGCTATTTAGACCTGCCTTGCCCTCCAGTGTATACTGGAGTATTGTCGTTGTAGCTGTAGCTACTATCTGTATGCTGAATCCGGATAGCTGTTAGCCGTTTCCTGTATGCTGTGAGCTGTCTTCTAGTTCCTCGTTTCCTGTTTTCCTAGGTATCCTGTTTCCTGTCTCCTAATTCATGGTTTGTGTTATGATCCGCTGCCCGGATCATAGTTTGTTTATGTTTTCTAGTCACTTGTGTTTTCAGCACCTCTTGATTTTGTTTGTTTTCAGTTGCCATGTCGACAGATTACATTCACCTGCCTCTGGTTAGTGTTCGGGACGCGCACCTGTTGCCCGGGCACTAATCAGAGGGCTATTTAGTCTATGCGCTGGCCTCACTCGGGCTGGCTTCCTACTGTAACGGCGGGGTCGCATCGTGGTGCGTGGTTGTTCTCCCAGGGATGCAGACGGCTTCGGACACAGCTAGCAGGTAGGAAAATGATTTATTTAAGATATAAATCAATCAATCAATGTTTATTTATACAGCCCTAAATCACAAGTGTCTCAAAGGGCTGCACAAGCCACAACGACATCCTCGGTATAGCCCACATAAGGGCAAGGAAAAACTCACCCCAGTGGGACGTCGATGTGAATGACTATGAGAAACCTTGGAGAGGACCGCATATGTGGGTAACCCCCCCCCTCTAGGGAGACCGAATGCAATGGATGTCGAGTAGGTCTAACATAATATTGTGAGAGTCCAGTCCATAGTGGATCCAGCATAACAGTAAGAGTCCAGTCCACAGTGGGGTCAGCAGGAAACCATCCCGAGCGGAGACGGGTCAGCAGCGCAGAGATGTTCCCAACCGATATACAGGCGAGCGGTCCACCCCGGGTCCCGACCCCGGACAGCCAGCACCCCATCCATGGCCACCGGATCTGTGTGTCTCCCCTTCCACAAGGGATAGGGGGGAGCAGAGGAGAAAAGAAAAGAAACGGCAGATCAACTGGTCTAAAAAAGGGGGGCTATTCAAAGGCTAGAGTATACAAATGAGTTTTGAGATGGGACTTAAATGCTTCTACTGAGGTAGCATCTCTAACTGTTACCGGGAGGGCATTCCATAGTGCTGGAGCCCGAATAGAAAACGCTCTACAGCCCGCAGACTTTTTTTGGGCTCTGGGAATCACTAATAAGCCGGAGTTCTTTGAACGCAGATTTCTTGCCGGGACATATGGTACAATACAATCGGCAAGATAGGCTGGAGCTAGACCGTGTAGTATTTTATACGTAAGTAGTAAAACCTTAAAGTCGCATCTTAAGTGCACAGGAAGCCAGTGCAGGTGAGCCAGTATAGGCGTAATATGATCAAACTTTCTTGTTCTTGTCAAAAGTCTAGCAGCGGCATTTTGTACCAACTGTAATCTTTTAATGCTAGACATAGGGAGACCCGAAAATAATACGTTACAGTAATCGAGACGAGACGTAACGAACGCATGAATAATGATCTCAGCGTCGCTAGTGGACAAAATGGAACGAATTTTAGCGATATTACGGAGATGAAAGAAGGCCGTTTTAGTAACACTCTTAATGTGTGACTCAAAGGAGAGAGTTGGGTCGAAGATAATACCCAGATTCTTTACTGAGTCGCTTTGTGTAATTGTTTGGTTGTCAAATGTTAAGGTGGTGTTATTAAATAAATGTCGGTGTTTAGCAGGACCGATAATCAGCATTTCCGTTTTCTTAGTGTTGAGTTGCAAGAAGTTAGCGGACATCCATTGTTTAATTTCATTAAGACACGCCTCCAGCTGACTACAATCCGGCGTGTTGGTCAGCTTTAGGGGCATGTAGAGTTGGGTGTCATCAGCATAACAATGAAAGCTAACACCGTATTTGCGTATGATGTCGCCTAGCGGCAGCATGTAAATACTAAAGAGTGCAGGGCCAAGAACCGAACCTTGGGGGACTCCGCACGTTACCTTAACATAGTCCGAGGTCACATTGTTATGGGAGACGCACTGCATCCTGTCAGTAAGATAAGAGTTAAACCACGACAAGGCTAAGTCTGACATACCAATACGTGTTTTGATACGCTCTAATAAAATGTTATGATCGACGGTATCGAAAGCAGCGCTAAGATCAAGAAGCAGCAACATAGATGACGCATCAGAATCCATCGTTAGCAGTAGATCATTAGTCATTTTTGCGAGGGCTGTCTCCGTAGAGTGATTTGCCCTGAAACCGGATTGAAAAGGTTCACAGAGATTGTTAGACACCAAGTGTATATTTAGCTGCTGTGCGACAATTTTTTCGAGGATTTTCGAGATAAACGGAAGGTGGGACACCGGCCGGTAGTTTACCATGAGGTCAGGATCGAGGTTAGGTCTTTTGAGCAAAGGATGAATAACCGCTTTTTTGAATGCTAGTGGAACAGTGCCAGAGGAAAGTGATAAGTTTATAATATTTAGCACTGATGGACCTAATAATACAAAAAGCTCCTTAATAAGTTTCCCAGGAAATGGGTCAAGTAAACATGTTGTTTGTTTTGTCCCCTTAACACATCTTAACAATTCCTCTAATGTTATTTCATCAAAGAGAGAGAAACTATTTTGGAGGGCGGTATCCTTCGTAGATACAGTCGTATCTGTGTTAATAGAACCCAGTTGTAGCTGCGCTGCATTGTCTTTAATCTCCTTTCTAATGAGTTCAATTTTCTTATTAAAGAAATTCATAAAATCATCTGCTGAGTGGGTGGAGCTACTGGGAGGAGTCCCTTGTTGGGTTAGCGATGCTACTGTACTAAACAAAAATTTCGGATCATTTTTGTTGAGGTGGATGAGATTTGAGTAATATTTAGCTTTAGCTAGGGTAAGCATGTGTTTATAAGTTATTAAACTATCACTCCATGCTTGATGGAAAACCTCAAGTTTAGTAGCGCGCCATTTGCGTTCCAGCTTTCTACATGATAATTTATGGGCTCTAGTTTCTTCTGTAAACCATGGGGTGCGCCTTTTAGGGGCTCTTTTAAGCTTTAGCGGTGCTATACTATCAATGGTGTCGCGCAGGGCGTCGTTAAAGTTGTTAGTGAGGTTATCAATAGAGCCAACATAATTTGGGAATGGTGCCATTACCGAAGGCAGTAGGCCAGCAAGAGTCATCGTTGTGGCAGCATTAATGTTGCGGCTGCTATAGTAGTTATTATTATTAGTTTGTTGACAATGAGTCAGAACTTCGAATTTTATAAGGTAATGATCGGACATTACTTTAGTATACGGGAGTATCGTAACTTTGGAGGTGGTGACACCCCTGACCAGCACTAGATCTATCGTATTTCCGTTGCGATGCGTAGGTTCATTTATTATTTGTGTAAGACCACAGCTATCAATTATAGTCTGGAGCGCCATGCACTAAGGGTCCGATGGGGTATTCATATGGATATTAAAGTCCCCCATTATGATTATATTGTCGGCGTGCGTCACTAAATCAGCAACGAACTCTGAAAATTCACTGATGAAGTCCGAATTGGGTCCTGGGGGGCGGTAGATAACAGCCAGGTGGAGAGGCAGCGGTGTGACAAACCTCATAGTAAGCATCTCAAACGAGTTATATTTATTATTTAGGTTCGGGGTAAGATTAAAGTTTTTATTGTGGATGAGTGCAACTCCCCCACCCCTTTTAATGGGACGGGCAATATGCGCTCCCGCATAGCCAGGAGGAGACGCCTCACCCAGCGCAAAGAAATCATCTGGTTTGAGCCAGGTCTCGGCGAGACCAATAACGTCAAGATTATTGTCTCTAATGACCTCATTAACTAATAACGTTTTGGAAGATAATGATCTTATGTTTAAGAAGCCCATATTATAGGTAGTGGGCTGTTTTGAGGAGTTTTTGTTGAAATTATCCGTAGTAGCAATATTAATAATGTTGTGTTTATTATGTGTAGTGCAATTTAAATAATTTCGACCATATCTAGGAATTGATATGACGGGAATTTTCCGATTGTTTGCTTGATGTTGTGATAAACCGAACGCATCATAACTTGCCACCTCAGTAGAGTGCATGTCTACTTTTGACACAGAAAAAACATTTTTTGAGTTGTGTATTGTTCTAAAATAGTTGCTATGTGTGCAGGTATTATCCAGCCTGGTGCTGGCTAGTTCTATTTTAACAAACTTCTCACCCGGACTAGCGCTTCTTTGAGGATTAGCCTTTCGCTTTGTTGTTAGCCCCGCTCGGCATCCCCGCTTCTGCTTCCGCTCACACCGCTTACGTGTCTTCCGTTGACGGTCCTCGCTGGCACTTAACTCCGCTGCTTTCGAGGCCGCTGGATGTAGCCGGCGAAGAATCCCCATGCTAGCGAGGAGGTCGAAAGTACCCGCATCTTTCAGCCTATAACGGCCCGATCTATCCACATCCAGAATCGTCTGTCGGTCGTATCTGATCATACGGGGAACAAACAAAAGACATGCACATAGCACAAAAGGCAAAAACAAAAGGGCTAGCGTGAGAGCTAGCAAGCCAAAATAGCCTAGCGTGAAAACTAGCAGCTAAAGAACAAGAAATAAACGTCGTCATCAGTTGTGTAAAACAAACTAGGAAGCCAGACCGAGTGAGGCCAGCGCATAGACTAAATAGCCCTCTGATTAGTGCCCGGCCAACAGGTGCGCGTCCCGAACACTAACCAGAGGCAGGTGAATGTAATCTGTCGACATGGCAACTGAAAACAAACAAAATCAAGAGGTGCTGAAAACACAAGTGACTAGAAAACATAAACTATGATCCGGGCAGCGGATCATAACAGTTTGTGTTTTACCTTTATTTTGGACATTAAATGATGTTTTCCTGCACCAAGCCTGCCGTCTCTGCATCTTGGGGTTCGTCACCAACACTGTGACCTTGTGTAAATAAAACCTTCTCCTTATCGGCGTATTAAAGATACGACAACAGCAGAAGTCACTCTGATTTTCAGGTGTGTAATTTGTTGTGAGTTCATGCACTGTGTTGGTTTTGTTCTTTGAACGAGGTGATGTTCATGCATGGTTCATTTTGTGCACCAATAAAAAAACTTGTAACTTTGTCTTGAATTTGAAAAAAAAAACACATTTTATTTTTCACTAAAGAAGAGTTCGGTGAATGCGCATATGTAACTGGTGGGGTTCGGTACCTCCAACAAGGTTAAGAACCACTGCTTTATAGGGACGCATTTTTCAAATTAACTACAATTATGCTAACCTGACTCTCGCAGGATCTGGTGAGAGTCAGGTCACAATTATGCATGCGGACAATAATCTGTGATATCTCAGCTGCATTCGGGTGGAAGGCGGGGTACACCCTGGACAAGTCGCCATCTCATCACAGGGCCAACAATGACAGACAACATTCACACTCACACATTCACACACTAGGGGCAATTTAGTGTTGCCAATCAATCTATCCCCAGGTGCATGTTTTTGGAGGTGGGAGGAAGCCGGAGTACCCGGAGGGAACCCACGCAGTCACGGGGAGAACATGCAAACTCCACACAGAAAGATCCCGAGCCTGGGATTGAACTCAGGACCTCCGTATTGTGAGGCACATGCACTAACCCCTCTTGCACCGTGCTGCCTATTTCTGTAATGCACTATATAATAATGTAATATTTGGCATGATTAGATAACATGTAGAAGATACGCACTTTATTTCTGTCAAAATCTAAATAATTATTTGCATTTAGTAATAAAAAAAAAGAAGTATTTTATTAACACATTTTTCCCAGGCTTTTGCGGGCCTCATACAATGATGTGGCAGGCTAGATCTGGCCCCCGGGCCTTGAGTTTGACACCTGTGGCTTAGACCAGTGATCCCCAACCTTTTTGTAGCTGCGGACCGGGGTGGTATTTTTTTTTTCGTGATAAAGAAATACAATCATGTGTGCTTACGGACTGTATCCCTGCAGACTGTATTGATCTATATTGATATATAATGTAGGATCCAGAAATATTAATAACAGAAAGAAACAACCCTTTTGTGCGAATGAGTGTAAATGGGGGAGGGAGGTTGTTTTGGTTGGTGCACTAATTGTAAGTGTATCTTGTGTTTTTCATGTCGATTTAATAAAAATAAAATAAAATTTAAAAAAATAATACTTTTTTAAATTTATTTCTTGTGCGGTACCAATCGATCCACGGACCGGTACCGGGCCGCGGCCCGGTGTTTGGCGACCACCGGTTTAGACCATCGCCTGAAACCCAGAAGTGCCCGGATCTTCTTGGTCACGTGATTGCAACCCACCTATTGAGTTGATATATCAAAATATCACAAAAAAACTTAAAGTTTTTAGATATATCTTTGTTATCCCCTTGTTCATTTTTATATATTGTTGCGTTTTGTATCCTTTTATATTGCTCGCATTTTTGTACAGTGATTGCATTGATTTATTACAACTTGTAATGCCGTGTTGTTATGCAAATAAAGTTATGTTAGAAAAAAATAAAAGTCGACCGGAAGTGATATTTTGCGCTTGCGCATTCTGATACCGATCTTTTGCAGTGACGTCGACAGAGCACTGTGGTCTTTGTCTGCGTTAATCCTTATTTTCTACGTTTGTATGTATCTGTATATCGTGTGACGAACTATAGTTTATTCATTTTTCGTGTCAGCATAAACTCGACTCGTCTCCGTGAACTTTGAAGCTTCTTGGGCTATTTTAGCCCGCTAGTTAGCTTAGCTTGCTAGCTGCTAACTAAGCTAAGTCTTGAGTGCAAAGTGTTGTGACTGTGTGAAAATGTGTGAAGTACAAATGCTGAAAGTATTCGTGAATCAGCGACTAACTGCGGCTGTTGAAGACATATTTGTGGTGTTAGAGAGAAAGATAGCAGAGTACGAGGAGGAACTTTCTCGAACAAAAGAGGAGAACGAGCGACAACGTCAACTACTGGACGCAGTTTTCAACAAGCATCAAGTTGTGTTCCACAGAACAGGTTTGTTTACTTCTTACTCTCACATGTTTACGAACTTTACAATTCATCATTAACAGGAAATAGCACTTGGAATGACTTTACTTTAAGAAATGAAAGTAAGACAGTTGTGGAAGTGTGAAGTGAATTCTATTTATATAGCGCTTTTCTCTAGAGACTCAAACCGCTTTACATGGTGAAACCCATTATCTACACATTTAAGCTACATATAAACCAGTGTAAGTGGCACTGGGAGCAGGTGGGTACGTTGTCTGGCCCAAGGACACAACGGCAGTGAATAGGCTGGCGTAAGCGGGGATCGAACCTGGAACCCTCAAGTTGCTGTGCAAACCGAGCCACGCCATGCATACACAATGCCATAACAATAATAATATTAAATTCATGAAATCAATAACTGCAGACAGCGTTTCTCACATAAATGCCATCTAAACGGCAGTATCGAGATGATGTCATAATTTAATTTGCATACATTCACTTTTTTAAATGGCTAAAATAATTTTTTATTTAAGGACAAATCTTTCTGTTATTACTAGTGTGATTAATTGTATTAGCGATTGAATCTTGATGTGATACAATACGGTGTACTAACCGTGAAGGCTGTGGTTTGTCATGTGACGAGCGAGCAATCGGAGCAGGGAGAGAAGTCAACCCTGCAGTGTTTTGTGCGGTTAAATAGCTGAGTTTGCTTATCAAATTGTGAAAATAGTAAATAAATGTTGTGTTTTACTTAAAGTATGTACGTGACAAAAAAAAATATCTCAAAGCGATTGACACCATTGCGAAGACCTTGGAAAAATGTTTTCCACTGACATTTTAACCATTGTGATAGGCCAAACTTTAAAGGCCTACTGAAATGCGATTTTCTTATTTAAACGGGGATAGCAGGTCCATTCTATGTGTCATACTTGATCATTTCGCGATATTGCCATATTTTTGCTGAAAGTATTTAGTAGAGAACATCGACGATAAAGTTCGCAACTTTTGGTCGCTGATAAAAAAGCCTTGCCTCTACCGGAAGTAGCAGACGATATGCGCGTGACGTCACAGGTTGTGGAGCTCCTCACATCTGCACATTGTTTACAATCATGGCCACCAGCAGCGAGAACGATTCGGACCGAGAAAGCGACGATTTCCCCATTAATTTGAGCGAGGATGAAAGATTTGTGTATGAGGAAAGTGAGAGTGAAGGACTAGAGGGCAGTGGGAGCGATTCAGATAGGGAAGATGCTGTGAGAGGCGGGTGGGACCTGATATTCAGCTGGGAATGACTAAAACAGTAAATAAACACAAGACATATATATACTCTATTAGCCACAACACAACCAGGCTTATATTTAATATGCCACAAATTAATCCCGCATAACAAACACCTCCCCCCTCCCGTCCATATAACCCGCCAATACAACTCAAACACCTGCACAACACACTCAATCCCACAGCCCAAAGTACCGTTCACCTCCCCAAAGTTCATACAGCACATATATTTCCCCAAAGTCCCCAAAGTTACGTACGTGACATGCACATAGCGGCACGCATGTACGGGCAAGCGATCAAATGTTTGGAAGCCACAGCTGCATGCGTACCGGTACTCACGGTACCGCGTCTGCGTATCCGACTCAAAGCCCTCCTGGTAAGAGTCTCTGTTGTCCCAGTTCTCCACAGGCCAATGGTAAAACTTGACTGTCATCTTCCGGGAATGTAAACAATGAAACACCGGCTGTGTTATCCGGCACAACAGTCAAGGGGTGCATTCTACGGTGGGGGTGCGTTATCCAGCACGACACCTGCCGCAATACACCGCTTCCCACCTACAGCTTTCTTCTTTGCTGTCTCCATTGTTCACTGAACAAATTGCAAAAGATTCACCAACACAGATGTCCAGAATACTGTGGAATTTTGCGATAAAAACAGACGACTTAATAGCTGGCCACCATGCTGTCCCAAAATGTCCTCCACAATCCGTGACGTCACGCGCTGACGTCATCATACCGAGACGTTTTCAGCAGGATATTTCGCGCAAAATTTAAAATTGCACTTTAACCCGGCCGTATTGGCATGTGTTGCAATGTTAAGATTTCATCATTGATATATAAACTATCAGACTGCGTGGTCAGTAGTAGTGGGTTTCAGTAGGCCTTTAAAGGAGCCATATGTAATGATGTCATGTCATGTCATCATGAAATGGCCCTGATATGTCTAAAGGCATTCATAAATCATGTTCTTTTCCAATACCTCTATAACTCATAACAGTAGTTCGGGATATGCTCATTTTAAAAATAGATTTACAGCCCCGAAATCTTGTTGTTTTTATTTCGATGTCCCGCCCTCCACCGTTTGACCAATTGGAAAAAGTCCATGAATGTGTCACATCCAGGTTGCCAGTTACACACAGCCCTCATCATTGGGCTACCTACTCAGTGGCCTAGTGGTTAGAGTCTCCGCCCTGAGATCGGTAGGTTGTGAGTTCAAATCCCGGGCGAGTCATACCAAAGACTATAAAAATGGGACCCATTACCTCCCTGCTTGACACTCAGCATCAAAGGTTGGAATTGGGGGTTAAATCACCAAAAATTGTTCCCGGGCGCGGCACCGCTGCAGCCCACTGCTCCCCTCACCTCCCAGGGTGTGAACAAGGGGATGGGTTAAATGCAGCCTGGTGAACAAGGGGATGGGTTAAATGCAGAGGACAAATTTCACCACACCTAGTGTGTGTGTGACAATCATTGGTACTTTAACTTTAACTTCAATGCGTTTTCTTTATTTTCATGACTATTTACATTGTAGATTGTCACTGAAGGCATCAAAACTATGACACCATTTCAGGTGACGACCTCTTGAAGCTCATTGAGAGAATGCCAAGAGTGTGCAAAACAGTAATCAGAGTAAAGGGTGGCTATTTTGAAGAAACTAGAATATAAAACATGTTTTCAGTTATTTCACCTATTTTTGTTAAGTCCATAGCTCCACATGTGTTCATTCATAGTTGTGATGCCTTCAGTGACAATCTACAATGTAAATAGTCATGAAAATAAAGAAAACTTATTGAATGAGAAGGTGTGTCCAAAGTTTTGGCCTGTATTGTACATGTAAGAATCGTGTTAAATCAACAATACAGTTAGGTATAAACCGGAAATGAAGCAATACAAATATAGAGGATAACGGTTGGCACTTATGCCGCCAGCTTAATGTTAACATACTGTACAATTGGGGTCTAGGCCTTTCACCAGAGGACAGTATTTGTAGAAACCAAGCTGTGCTCTGTATGCGCTGTGTATGTTTGTAGGGATCGGTACAGAATTCGGTACTTTTATAGGTACCAACCGAAGCCCGTCTGTGCTACCGGGTACTGATTCATGTCAAATCCAAGAGTGCCATATTTCGATACCTTTGTTGCTTGTGACGTCATGACATAACTTACACATGTTCCCATCACATTGTCCGCTTGTAAAATATTCATATTTCAAGCACTATAAAATATTCTCCGTGTCTAAGTTAAAATGTGCTGGTTTTGTTTGTGTCTTGCAGATGCCCAGCAGTGGATTGGACATCAGAAAGAAAGTCCCCTGAAGTCGCAGGGGAGGAACTACACTTTGAACCAGGATCCACAGCCCCCTCTTGTTAAAGAGGAGGAGGAAAATTCACTGCTCCCCCACATTGAAGAGGGAGAGGAGGTAGAGTGTCTTCGAGGGCAGGAGGAGACAGATCTCACCAAGTTTCCACTGATTGTTGTCTCTGTGAAGACTGAAGACCATGAAGACAAACCACCTGAGTCCTCACAGCTTCATCCCAGTACAAGTAAGCAGAACATCCAGATACCATCTGATACAATGTTTGTAACAGATGACCCTGATAACCCTGGATGAAAATCTGTTTGTTACAGATTTTCATCCAGGGTCCAACATTCTCCCTCACATTGGAGGTATACTTGTTTTTTCAAAAAAATACTCTTTATTAAAGGGGAACATTATCACAATTTCAGAAGGGTTAAAACCATTAAAAATCAGTTCCCAGTGGCTTATTTTATTTTTCGAAGTTTTTTTCAAAATGTTACCCATCACGCAATATCCCTTAAAAAAGCTTCAAAGTGCCTGATTTTAACCATCGTTATAAACACCCGTCCATTTTCCTGTGACGTCACACAGTGATGCCAATACAAACAAACAGCAAGGTATAGCAACATTAGCTCGGATTCAGACTCGGATTTCAGCGGTTTATCACTGTCTGATAAGATAATTACTAACAACTATGAACTAGGTTTACAGCATATGAAATACATTTGGCAACAACATGCACTTTGAGAGTGCAGACAGCCCATTTCAGGCGCGCTAAGAACATATATTTTTCCACGATTTCAGCACTCAGGTTAACCATACCTAAATAGACACAAAATACTGCATTACACAAGACTACCCAAATGTACTCGAATGATTGAAAAAAATAAATGTTTTTAAGCTAAATTATTGGTAAACACAGTTTATGTATAATAATTTACGTAAAACCGCGAGTAATGAATAAAGTTGTCATCAATATATATATTTTGTAGACATACCCTCATCCGCTCTCTTTTCCTGAAAGCTGATCTGTCCAGTTTTGGAGTTGATGTCAGCAGGCCAGGGAAGCTAGGGTCGATATTATTCTCTTGATCATCTTCGGTGGCATAAGGGACGGTGTGAGCCAAGACATCCAGGGGGTTTAGCTCGCTCGTCTGCGGGAACAAACTGCCGCCATTGCTTGCCGTGCTACCGAGGTTCGTTGTCCCTGAATAGCTCACACACTCCGGCAGATTCAATGGGGGTCTGGCGGCAGATTTCTTTGACTTTATCGTTGGAAATGCATCTGCTTTGAGTGTCGCAGGATATCCACACATTCTTGCCATCTCTGTCGTAGCATAGCTTTTGTCGGTAAAGTGTGCGGAATAAACGACTGACCATTTCGTCGGCTTTCCCCACACCCTCGTATTTTGAACAAATTTCGTCCAATTTCTTGCCACTTTCGCATCTTTGGGCCACTGGTGCAACTTGAATCCGTCCCTGTTCGTGTTGTTACACCCTCCGACAACACACCGACGAAAGTGAGAAAATGGCGGATTGCGTTGTGACGTCATCGCTCCGAGAGCGAATAATAGAAAGGCGTTTAATTCGCCAAAATTCACCCATTTAGAGTTTGGAAATCGGTTAAAAAATATATGGTCTTTTTTCTGCAACATCAAGGTATATATTGACGCTTACATAGGTCTGGTGATAATGTTCCCCTTTAACAATTGCTAGGATGTTACTGACGTCACGTCCCGCCCAATGAATACTGGTCGTGGTCAAGCTAGCTCTGTTCTCAATGAGTACCTGGCGCCATTTAGCCTTTCTCGAAGAAAAAATGCCCTATGCTTGTGTTTTTGGCTGTACGAATTGTTCAAATCGGAAAAAGGATAAGCGTTTTTTCAGAGTTCCTCGATAGGTAATCAAAAAAGGCGAAACAGGGCAAAATTTTACGTAACATGACAAAAGCAGTGCACACTTCAGTCCAAGGGAGCAGAGTCGAAGAATGCATGAGTTTGCAGTGATCACTTCGTTAAAGGTTTGTTTGATATACTTTTAACCGTTATTATTTCCCATTTAAGTATTATCTTGATATTTATTTTTATTTCTTAAACACTTATTCTACAAGTGTCTCGAAAAGCATCAACTCGGTGAGTCTAAATAAATGAAAGCAAATGTGAGCAAAACCTAAAAGAGTTAATTTTTTACCAGACAACAACCATAAATGAATCTTTCAGCATATACCGTATTTTTCGGATTATAAATCGCATTTTTTTTCATAGTTTAGCCGTGGGTGCGACTTATACTCGGGAGCGACTTATGTGTGAAATTATTAACACATTACCATAAAATATCAAATAATATTATTTATCTAATTCACGGAAGAGACGAAGCAAAATGTCAGCAATGGTCACACACACGTCAACCAATAAGAATTCGGCGGGGGAGGGTCATGGCAGAAGTGCATTGTGGGTCATGGGATGCTAACTGCTCTATGCTATATGCTACTGCCGTAGCTATTAAAATTGGTCATTTTTACATTGGCGGTAACTTATAAAAAGTGAACAAAAATGGCGCCGAAAAGGAAATCATATACTGCAGATTACAAGCTGGACGTAGTGAAATATGCAGCAGAAAACGGCGATCGAGTAGCAGAAAGAAAGGACGCTAACGAGGAAGAAGATTTCATCGTATTTAGCAATCAGGAGTGACAGATTGTTTGGTAAACGTATAGCATGTTTAATGTTATAGTTATTTGAATGACTCTTACCATAATATGTTACGTTAACATACCAGGCACGTTCTCAGTTGGTTATTTATGCCTCATATAACGTACACTTATTCAGCCTGTTGGTCCATCCATCCATCCATTTTCTACCGCTTATTTCCCTTAGGCTCCAGCGCTTCCCGCGACCCCGATCTCAGCTACAATCGGGCGGTAGGCAGGGTACACCCAAAGCCTGTTGTTCACTATTCTTTATTTATTTTAAATTGCCTTTCAAATGTCTATTCTTGGTGTTGGGGATTAATTTGTGGCATATTAAATATAAGCCTGGTTGTGTTGTGGCTAATAGAGTATATATATGTCTTGTGTTTATTTACGGTTTCAGTCATTCCCAGCTGAATATCAGGTCCCACCCGCCTCTCACAGCATCTTCCCTATCTGAATCGCTCCCACTGCCCTCTAGTCCTTCACTCTCACTTTCCTCATCCACAAATCTTTCATCCTCGCTCAAATTAATGGGGAAATCGTCGCTTTCTCGGCCATGATTGTAAACAATGTGCAGATGTGAGGAGCTCCACAACCTGTGACGTCACGCTACTCGTCTGCTACTTCCGGTACAGGCAAGGCTTTTTTATCAGCGACCAAAAGTTGCGAACTTTATCGTCAATGTTCTCCACTAAATCCTTTCAGCAAAAATATGGCAATATCGCGAAATGATCAAGTATGACACATAGAATGGACCTGCTATCCCCGTTTGAATAAGAAAATCGCATTTCAGTAGGCCTTTAACCTTCTGTTGACTTGTACGAAGCATTTATTTACTTGTTTCACTGCTTCACCTCCAAGTTAGCCTAGCGACGTGGCTAGAATAGCTTCTCCTCTCCTCCCTTCTGCTCTGTGTTTGTCTGCGCTAACCCAGCTGTCACATAATGTTCAAAGATTGTTTGCTAATAGTTCTCAAATGTAGATAAATCTGTTATGACATTTTGGTCTGAAACTTGTAGAGACAATAAAAACAAATAAATGACACAGGCATCTTACCTGAATGTAATTAAAAGCTAGTTTGTCTCCCGCCTAATAAGCAACCTGCTGTTCAGCATGAGGACAAATAAACAACTTCCTAAGTTTGGTGACCTGAAACAACAAGAGTCAAGACATATAATTTACTAAAATAGATGTATACATTGCTTTTGAAACATCACCTTGTTAATTAACATTTATGAAAGTGTTATCATATTTTACAATAATTCTTATTTGTCCTGCAGACGTCCAGCAGCTGGTTGGTCATCAAGAAGAAGCTCTCTCTCTGTTGCTGGAGGTGAGCTCCCCTTTGAAGCAGGAGGAACCACAGCCCCCCAACATTACAGAGGAAGAGGAGGAACGCTGCATCACTCGGGAGGGAGAGTGTCTTCTAGGGCAGGAAGAGGCTGCTCTCACCAAGTTTCCACTGACTGTTGTCTGTGTGAAGACTGAAGACCATGAAGACAAACCACCTGAGTCCTCACAGCTTCATCACAGTCCAAGTGAGGAGAAGAGGGAGGTGGAGCCTCCAAGCAGCAGCTCACCACAACACATGACAACAGAAGGCGATGGAGACCACAGTGGAGGATCACAAGCAGACAACCTCTTAGCTCCACTGTCAGATAGTGACGACTCAACATCACAAGTTGATGTAAATATGGAATCACACATGAAAACACAAACAGGAGAAAAACCTTTCAGTTGTTCAGTTTGCGGTAAAAGATTCTCCCAAAAACGTTATATGCAAATACACATGAGAACACATACAGGAGAAAAAAATTTCAGTTGTTCAGTTTGCGGTAAAAGATTAACTCACAAACGTAATATTCAAATACACATGAGAACACATACAGGAGAAAAACCTTTCATTTGTTCAGTTTGCGGTAAGGGATTTCCCCAAAAAGGTAGTATTCAAATACACATGAAAACACACACAGGAGAAAAACCTTTCAGTTGTTCAGTTTGTGGTCAACTATTCTCTGAAAAACAAAATATGCGAAGACACATGAAAACACATACTGGAGAAAAACCTTTCAATTGTTCAGTTTGTGGTAAAATATTCTCTGAGAAACAAAATTTGCAACTACACATGAGATCACATACAGGAGAAAAACCTTTCAATTGTTCAGTTTGCAGCGAAAAATTCTCCGATAAACAAAATATGCAAAGACACATGAAATCGCATTCAGGAGAAAAACCTTTTAATTGTTCAGTTTGTGCAAAAGGCTTTGTTATAAAATGTCGTTTGACTCATCATATGAGAACGCACACAGGAGAAAAACCTTTCAGTTGTTCAGTGTGCAATAAAAGATACATTGACAAATATGCACTGCAAAGGCACATGAAAACACATACAGGAAAATAACCTTTTCCTTTTTGAAAGTCCTCTATGAATGGACTCCTGCAGAGTCACTGATGGTTTACTGCATGGCTTCTCTAAAGTCTGGACTGTGTTTCAGATCCGGACTACGACTGGATTCAGTGGGGGTCTAGCCAGCCTACCTAAGATATGAATTACGAAACACTATCAACTTTTTTTAGGTTCTGGTTTAAGATGTAACAATAAATGTTTTGTAATGTTATGTACAAATTTCTTGAATATGATTCACAAGATGCTGGGAAGGGGAACTGCGTTTTATTTTGTTATGTTTAATATCATTCACAATCCATATGTAAAACAAGCACACACGATTTTCTCTTTTTTTTCTGCATTCTCACGTGTAAATAAACGCTGGCAAGAGCCTGCTAACAATGGAGGTAATGAGATTAGCTCTAATCTCCCAATAAAGTGCTCTGAAAAACATTCCCATACATACATCCACATTTTATATACATGCTGTAAGTATATATGTAATGTAGCAACAGGCACATTCATAATAACATTTAATATTTGTCTTATGGACATTTTTAGCATTCCAGGGACATGTTGGCAGTGCATTAATTTTACAGACGCATCACAATGTTTTCTTATTTTTATAACAACTATTATAGCTTGGCGCTTCACGAGCACCAACAACTACTTTTGGACAAATAATGATCCAGAACCTTATATTTTTTTAGCCTGAATATGCAGTTTTAGAAGCTAAGTAATAAGCAGATCCGGCAAATAGCAGTATTGCTAAGTGCTAAATAAGAAATATAAATCACAAACACAATAAAACAATCACATACTGTACAATGTCTGCTCTCACTGGGATTCCCGTTTAGATGAAAAATTACTCATAACCCTTATGCTGGTAAAAAAATAAAAAAGTCGGAGCAAACGAGCAACTTTTTGTGTCTTATACGCCATCTCCTTGTCTAAGTTGGATGTTAAAGTTGATCCACTTCTCGATTTAGGGCAACAACCTATAGCACTTATAATAACAATATCCCTAATACTCAGTTAAAATTCAGCTTACAAGATGTAAATGGAGTATTGTTGGTGGTTTTTGGATGTTTTTTAGAGTGATTAATGAGCACAGTAGAGGACTCTTATTAGCTGCAATTTTAACCACCCTGTACTTGACGTATATTACAAATTAGAATGCATTAAAAAATATTTGTTTTTGTCTGACATAAGGATTGTGAATGATAGGCAAAAAAAAAAAAAAAGGTGCAGTCTCCCTTTAAAGATAACTGTTAGAATAATTTCCATTTCAGCAAGTACATACATCGATCACATGTTGACGGAAGCACAAACGTTAAGGACAATATTGTTTAGTTATTTTTTTGAGATGATGCTCGTATTGTTTTGGCGGGATTAAAAAGCCGTCATGAGTTCAGGACACTTCTGCTCAAAGGTGTAATATTCAGGTAGCAATCATCTATGCTCATGTCATGAGAAATATTATTTGTAAACCAAAAAACCTCTATTTTTTTTTTTTAATCCCTTCTTGTTTCACATTTTTAAATCGGTGATATCTTCCAAAAGCTATTGAGTGAGTAAGTAAAACCTCTTCGGTATTTGTGCGAAAGTTCATTGTACTAAATTACTTTTTTTTGTCAACAATGTCCTATTATGTTTATCTAAATCAAATGTAATAGTGTGAAAAATAAATGTACATGGAAATTACAATAATAAATGTTTTATACATTGAACAGGGACCCCTCTGAATTGTTTATTATCTTCATACTTTTTGATGACATTGTCTTCTCGTCTCCAAACAAATTAGTCACTAAACTGCCGTTCACAGTTGCGCCACCAGGGGACACTAGATCCAGAGTACAGAGACGGAAGACTTCCTGTGCCCACATAGAAAGAAGAAGAAGAAGAAGAAGCCGACCTCACACTACCACGGACTGGTCTTTTAAGTCTTTTAAGTCTGCGTTTATCTCTCATTTTCAACTGTGTACTAATTCGTATACCGTGTAACAAATTACACTTTATTCATTCTTCGTGTCAGAATAAACTCGACTCGTCTCCGTGAACTTTGAAGCTTCCTAGGCTAGCTTAGCCTAGCTCGCTAATTAGCTTAGCTTGTTAGCTCCCGCGTCTCTTTTGTCAGCAGCTATCAACAAATCGCTAAAAAAAAAAGAGGCCAAATCTGAGTGTAAAGTGTTGGGATTGTGTAAAAATGTGTGAAAGAAAGATAGCAGAGTACGAGGAGGAACTTTCTCGAACAAAAGAAGAGATGGAGCGACAACGTCAACTGCTGGACGCTGTTTGCAAGAAGCCTCACGTTGTGTTACACAGAACAGGTTTGTTTACTTCTTACTCTCATATGTTTACTAACTTTATATTTCATCATTAACATGAAAAACAAAAAACGATGGCAGGAGGGACGCGTGTGACTTCGGGGAATATCAATAAAAGATGATAATGAAGCGTATGTGGGAGGTGAGGAGGAAAGACCGGTTTGTTGTTTCCTTTTATTTGAATAAGCTTACAATGGTATGCAGAGATATAGTTATAACCATTTTATAGACAAACTATACAATTTGTAGTTGCCTGGGGGATATTTTCTTTTATTTTCTAATACTTATTTTTCCTAACAAAGTATTTGAGAAGCACTGTGTTAAGTGAGTGTCTGTCTATCTGTGTTGGCCCTGCGATAAGGTAGCGACTTGTCCAGGGTGTACCCTGCCTTCCGCCCGAATGCAGCTGAGATAGGCTCCAGCACCCCCCGCGATTCCAAAAAGGGACAAGCGGTAGAAAATGGATGGATGGGATGTGTTAAGCCAAGGTGCACTTCAGCACTTTTAACTACCATTTGGAAAAATGGTGTTTTAATGCTTAATCACTTTAAATTATATGACCTGCAGAAATAACATAGTACATTTTATTTAATGTCTTGAATGTAATTATGAAATATGTTTCTATTCGATTACATTGAATGTTGAAAATCGTGAATCGACAAAACCCAAAACCAGTGAAGTTGGCACGTTGTGTCAATCGTAAATCGAAGGTCACGGGCAAATATTAGCTCATTTGGAATATGATGCCTGCAACATGTTTAAAAAAAGCTGGCACAAGTGGCAAACAAGACTGAGAAAGTTGAGGACTGATCATCAAACACTTATTTGCAACATCCCACAGGTGAACAGGCTTATTGGGAACAGGTGGGTGCCATGATTGGGTATAAAAGCAGTTTCCATGAAATGCTCAGTCATTCACAAACAAGGATGGGGCGAGGGTCACCACTTTGTGAACAAATACATGAGAAAATTGTTGAACAGTTTAAGAACAACATTTCTTAACCAGCTTTTGCAAGGAATTTAGGGATTTCACCATCTACAATCCGTAATATCATCAAAAGATTCAGAGAATCTGGGGAAATCAATGCACGTAAGCGATGATATTACAGACCTTCGATCCCTCAGGCGGTACTGCATCAAAAAGCAACATCAGTGTGTAAAGGATTTCACCACGTGGGCTCAGGAACACTTCAGAAAACCACAATGAGTAACTACAGTTGGTCGCTACATCTGTAAGTGCAAGTTAAAACTATACTATGCAAAGCGAAAGCCATTTATCAACAACACCCAGAAACGCTTCACTGGGCCCGAGCTCATCTAAGATGGACTGATGCAAAGTGGAAAAGTGTTCTGTGGTCTGACGAGTCCACATTTCAAATTGTTTTTGGAAACAGTGGACGCCGTGTCCTCCGGACCAAAGAGGAAAATACCCATCCAGATTGTTATAGGCGCAAAGTTGAAAAGCCACCATCTTTGATGGTATGGGGGTGTATTAGTGCCCAAGACATGGGTAACTTACACATCTGTGAAGGCACCATTAATGCTGAAAGGCACATTTTGGAGCAACATATGTTGCCATCCAAGCAACTTTATCATGGACGCCCCTGCTTATTTCAGCAAGACAATGCCAAGCCACGTGTTACAAAAGCGTGGCTTCATAGTATAAGAGTGCGGGTACTAGACTGGCCTGCCTGTAGTCCAGACCTGTCTCCCATTGAACATGTGTGGTGCATTATGTAGCCTAAAATACCACAACGGAGACCCCAGACAGTTGAACAACTTAACCTGTATATCATGCAAGAATGGGAAATAATTCCACCTGAAAAGCTTCAAAAATGGGTCTCCTCAGTTCCCAAACGTTTACTGAGTGTTGTTAAAAGGAAAGGCCATGTAACACAGTGGTAAAAATGCCCCCCCTGCCAAATTTTTTGCAATGTGCTGCTGCCATTAAATTCTAAGTTAATGATTATTTGCACACAAAAAATATGTTTCTCAGTTCGAACAGTGTGTCTTTGCAGTCTATTCAATCGAATATAAGTTGAAAAAGATTTGCAAATTCTGTTTTTATTTACGAATTACACAACGTGCCAACTTCACTGGTATTGGGTTTATTAGTACAGTCAGTGAAGTTTATCTGAAGTTAATACTAATGTACGATTTACCGGGACCTTGGTACTGCTCTACAGGCCAGGTTCCCACGATTGATGGCGAGCTATGAAGGAGGCCTAGCCTAAAAGAACCTAAAGACGAGCACTTGTGTTGAAGCGATAGTCTCCTGCCCGGCCAATAAGGGGCTCTTTAAATTAAGTTGCCTACCTCTCCTTTATATTCCATCCTTGCTACTTTTATAGTGGTGTAAACATTAGTTAGCAGGACACTTGCTACACTTGTATTCCGTCACGTGACTTCTTCCCGGGAGTGAAAACCAGTGGTGGTCAACCAAGCCAAGATGGCTTACGTGAACTGAGTATGCAAGGGACCTAAATCTTCCTGCAAAAAGCAGAAAAGGACAACAAAGTCAAACTATGCAATGAAATTTTTTTCTACTTTATCAAAAAATATATATATATTGTCGATTAGTATCAAGGGTTATCTGTTGGTGGAGTTCCCAAACATATCAAACTATTTTGTGCTCCAGTCGTCATTCTACAGGACAAAACAGATAAAAGCTTGAAAAAACATGGAGGTCTACAACTTCTTTGTCTGTGGCTGGGTCAAGGAAATCGCTATCAAGACTCTCTCGGATAAATATGCATCGTTTTTGCTCGGGTAAGGTCAACTTTACGTCTTGCGAGGACTAACACCCTACAGCTGACACTGCATATCTATTTAACAAACTAACAATCACTGAATCATCACCATATTTGATTTTTGTCCCGTTGTCGTCTGTGCTCTGACACATTTGTGTACAAACCAAACAAGAGGAGAGACGTAGACCTTTCCTGACATAGCATCATTGACTCTCACTTTCTGGTTTATGTTTGTTGAAAATTGAAATGCAAATAATATCAAGATAATATTTAAAATGGGAAATACCGTATTTTTCGGAGTATAAGTCGCACCGGAGTATAAGTCGCACCTGCCGAAAATGCATAATAAAGAAGGAAAAAAACATATATAAGTGGCATTTTTTGGGGAAATTTATTTGATAAAAGCCAACACAAGAATAGACATTTGAAAGGCAATTTAAAATAAATAAAGAATTTTGAACAACAGGCTGAATAAGTGTACGTTATATGAGGCATAAATAACCAACTGAGAACGTGCCTGGTATGTTAACGTAACATATTATGGTAAGAGTCATTCAAATAACTATAACATATAGAACATGCTATACGTTTACCAAACAATCTGTCACTCCTAATCGCTAAATCCCATGAAATCTTATACGTCTAGTCTCTTACGTGAATGAGCTAAATAATAATATTTGATATTTTACGGTAATGTGTTAATAATTTCACACATAAGTCGCTCCCGAGTATAAGTCGCACCCCCAGCCGAACTATGAAAAAAACTTCGACTTATAGTCCGAAAAATACGGTACTAAACTTTACAAACATGTATCAAACAAACCTTTGACGAAGTGATCACTGCAAAATTGTGCCTATTTTGACTCCGCTTCCTTGGACTGGAGTGCGTGCTACTTTTCTCGTCGTCTTTCGTAAAATCCAGCGCTCTTCTTCAATAACCCTCGACGAACTCTGAAGAAACGTTTATCCTTATTGCGATTTAATCGGCTTGTACAGCCGAAAACAACGCAATCATAGGGCTATTTTAAATGGCCTCCAGTATCCATTGAGAATAGACGCTGGCTGGACCACCACGCATATTCAATGAACCTGGCGTGACGTCATGTTACTCTAAGCAATTATTTATTATTCCACAGGCCTGAGTTAAAGGGGAACATTATCACCAGACCTATGTAAGCGTCAATATATACCTTGATGTTGCAGAAAAAAGACCATATATTTTTTTAACCGATTTCCGAACTCTAAATGGGTGAATTTTGGCGAATTAAACGCCTTTCTATTATTCGCTCTCGGGAAGCAATCCGCCATTTTCTCAAACACATTACAAACACCGAGTCACCGTTTTTTCGACTGTTTTCCGTACCTTGGAGACATCATGCCTCGTCGGTGTGTTGTCGGAGGGTGTAACAACACAAACAGGGACGGATTCAAGTTGCACCAGTGGCCCAAAGATGCAAAAGTGGCAAGAAATTGGACGTTTGTTCCGCACACTTTACCGACGAATGCTATGCTACGACAGAGATGGCAAGAATGTGTGGATATCCTGCGACACTCAAAGCAGATGCATTTCCAACGATAAAGTCAAAGAAATCTGCCGCCAGACCCCCATTGAATCTGCCGGAGTGTGTGAGCAATTCAGGGACAAAGGACCTCGGTAGCACGGCAAGCAATGGCGGCAGTTTGTTCCCGCAGATGAGCGAGCTAAACCCCCTGGATGTCTTGGCTCACACCGTCCCTTATGCCACCGAAGATGATCAAGAGAAGAATATCGACCCTAGCTTCCCTGGCCTGCTGACATCAACTCCAAAACTGGACAGAACAGCTTTCAGGAAAAGATAGCGGATGAGGGTATGTCTACAGAATATATTAATTGATGAAAATTGGGCTCTCTGCACTCTCAAAGTGCATGTTGTTGCCAAATGTATTTCATATGCTGTAAACCTAGTTCATAGTTGTTAGTTTCCTTTAATGCCAAACAAACACATACCAATCGTTGGTTAGAAGGCGATCGCCGAATTCGTCCTCACTTTCTCCCGTGTCGCTGGCTGTCGTGTCGTTTTCGTCGGTTTCGCTTGCATAGGGTTCAAACCGATATGGCTCAATAGCTTCAGTTTCTTCTTCAATTTCGTTTTCGCTCCCTGCCTCCACACTACAACCATCCGTTTCAATACATGCGTAATCTGTTGAATCGCTTAAGCCGCTGAAATCCGAGTCTGAATCCGAGCTAATGTCGCTATAGCTTGCTGTTCTATGCGCCATGTTTGTTTGTGTTGGCTTCACTATGTGACGTCACAGGAAAATGGACGGGTGTTTATAACGATCGTTAAAATCAGGCACTTTGAAGCTTTTTTTAGGGATATTGCGTGATGGGTAAAATTTAGAAAAAAACTTCGAAAAATAAAACAAGCCACTGGGAACTGATTTTTAATGGTTTTAACCCTTCTGAAATTGTGATAATGTTCCCCTTTAAACTTTGTTGGTTTTGTGTCTTGCAGATGTCCAGCAGCTGATTGTAGATCAGAGAGAAAGTCTCCCTAAGTCTTGGGGGGAGAACTCTACTTTAAAGCAAGAGGAGCCACATCCACATCCTGTCAAAGAGGAAGATCCACAACCGCCCCACTTTAAAGAAGTTAAAGAAGAAGAGGAGGAAGAGTGTCTTCTAGGGCAGGAGGAGGCAGATCTCACCAAGTTTCCACTGACTGTTGTCTCTGTGAAGACTGAAGACCATGAAGACAAACCACCTGAGTCCTCACAGCTTCATCCCAGTCCAAGTAAGCACAACATCCAGATAATATCTAATACAATGTTTGTAACAGATTTTCATCCAGGGTCCAACATTCTCTCTCACGTTGGAGATATACCGTATTTTCCGCACCATAAGGCGCCCTGGGTTATAAGCCGCGCCTTCAATGAACGGCATATTTCAAAACTTTGTCCACCTATAAGCCGCCCCCGTGTTGTAAGCCGCATCTAACTGCGCTAAAGGAATGTCAAAAAAACAGTCAAATAGGTCAGTCAAACTTTAATAATATATTAAAACCAGCGTGATGTGGGCGCAAGTCCGTGTATATCAACATGGACGGAGCTGCGTGAAAAAAGCCACCCGGCCTCTTCGCGTAAACTTAAACTTACTTTAACCACTCGCTCATCTTTTCTTCATCCATCCCTTCGAGTTAGCTTTTATGATGACGCCGGCTGGAAAGGTCTCTTTTGGCAAGGTCTTCCTTTTGAATATCACCATGGGTGGAAGTTTCTGGCCATTAGCATGGCAAGCTAGAACCACAGTGAAGGATGACTTCTCATTCCCTGTGGTGCGAATATTCACCGTACGTGCTCCCGTTGTATCCACAGTGCGGTTCACAGGAATATCAGTTGCTGTGAAATAGTAATCCGTGTGTGGATGGAGAGATTGCGTCTTTTCATGAACCGGATCCCTGTCGCTTAGTAGGAGCCATTTTGTGGTCTTTACAGATGTAAACACACAAAGGAAATGAAACGTACGGTAATATCCGCGCGCTTTTTCTCCTTCTACGCGGGCGGGTGGTTGCTTACAGTAGAAGAAGAAGCGCTTCCTGTTCTATGGGGGCGGCTGCTTACCTTGGCGGTTGCTTGCGTAGAAGAAGAAGCGCTTCCTGTTCTACCGGGAAAAAAGATGGCGGCTGTTTACCGTAGTTACGAGACCGAAACTTTATGAAAATGAATCTTAATATTAATCCATATATAAAGCGCACCGGGTTATAAGGCGCACTGTCAGCTTTTGAGAAAATTTGTGGTTTTTAGGTGCGCCTTATAGTGCGGAAAATACGGTACTTGCTTTTTAACACGGCCATTTAAAAAAAATGTATTCATTAATCATCAACAATGTAATTGCTGGGTTGCAACCATGTGACCTAGAGGACGTCCCCTTACCTTACATTGTCAACATGAAGGCAAACATTCAATATGGCTACTGTTTATTTACCTTTTGTCACACAGATGTCAGCATATTTTATTTTATGTTGTTGGTGAATATATACAAAGAATACAAACCAGGAGTTTTAATGTGGTTTATCATTAATACTAGTAATTGTCACATCTCCATTTGTGCATCGATAAGTAAGATAGAGAAGAAGATACGCGCCGTTTACGAGTAGCGTGTTTTCCCCCGTCTTCATCTAAATATAACTATAATTGTCAACATTGTGTATGTGCTGACATATTCATTTATGATTGTTTATCAAAATATAACTGTAGATGTCAACATTGTGTATGTGCTGAAAGATTTGTTTATGATTGTTTATCAAAATATAACTATAGATGTCAACATTGTGTATGTGCTGAAAGATTCATTCATGATTGTTTATCAAAATATAACTATAGATGTCAACGTTGTGTATGTGCTGAAAGATTAATTTCTGGTTGTTTATCAAAATATAACTATAGATGTCGACATTGTGTATGTGCTGAAATATTTGTTTATGATTGTTTACCAAAATATAACTATAAATGTCAACATTGTGTATGTGCTGAAAGATTCATTTATGATTGTTTACCAAAATATAACTATAGATGTCAACATTGTGTATGTGCTGAAAGATTCATTTATGATGGTTTATCAAAATATAACTATAGATGTCAACGTTGTGTATGTGCTGAAAGATTCATTTATGATGGTTTATCAAAATATAACTATAGATGTCAACATTGTGTATGTGCCGAAAGATTTGTTTATGATTGTTTATCAAAATATAACTATAGATGTCATCATTGTGTATGTGCTGAAAGATTCATTTATGATGGTTTATCAAAATATAACTATAGATGTCAACGATGCGTATGTGCTGAAATATTAATTTATGATTGTTTATCAAAATATAACTGTAGATGTCAACATTGTGTATGTGCTGAAAGATATGTTTATGATTGTTTATCAAAATATAACTATAGATGTCAACATTGTGTATGTGCTAAAAGATTCATTTATGATGGTTTATCAAAATATAACTAAATGTCAACGTTGTGTATGTGCTGAAAGATTTGTTTATGATTATTTATCAAAATATAACTATAGATGTCAACATTGTGTATGTGCTGAAAGATTCATTTATGCTGGTTTATCAAAATATAACTATAGATATCAACGTTGTGTATAAGGCTGCAGCTAACGATTATTTTTCTATCGATTAATCTATAGATTATTTTTTCGATTAATCGGTTAATCTATAGATTTTATTTTTTTTTCGATTAATCTATAGATTATTTTTCCTTTTACCGATTATTTTTTTTATTTAAAATGAAGATGAAAAAATAAATGTTGGCCAGTTTTTTCAAAAGGCATGACTTTTATTTACAAAAAAAAAAGTATGGCCACTCAGTCAACATTGACAACAACATGACAAAATATTCTGTAACAATGTAAACATTTAAAACTTTTAACATTTAACAAAATTAAAAGTAGCTTATTTGCTTTTTAATGTGCAAATATAAAAGTAAACATCCAGTGCAAATCTTAATATTCTGCAATAGTATAAGCATTTCAAAAGTAAAAGTATTGCTTATTTTGCTTTAAAATGTGCAAAAATAAAGATAAACATCCAATACAAAAAAGTGCAAAAGGAAATATTCTGTAACAGTGTAAACATTTCAACAAAAGTAAAAGTATTGCTTATTTTGCTTAATAACACAACAATGATAGTATGATTAAAGTGAAAGTTAATTGTTGGTTTGTACATAGTATATGTAACTGTTAATGTTGTAAAAGGTATTTGCACAACTAGTTAACGTTAGCGTTAAAGAGGAGCGCGTCTTTGTAAACACTGAACAGGCACGCCAAACGCGCCTCTCAGAGCGAAACAGTGTTTTAGTTTATGAATTTACAACGCAGATACAAATGACACATTCATGTTTTTGTGTAATGATGACAACGTATACTCACGCGGACGATTGACTAGTTGATGGTGATGGCAAGAACGCTGTCGGGTGTTTTCTTTTCAAATGTTCGTTCATAGCCGTTGTGCTGCTATGATAGGCCATTTCCGCTCGACACAGTGTGCATACAACAACTGTCAAGTGTTTTTCTTTTTTCGCTGTGCTTATCCCACACTTGAAGGGATGTACCAATGCTGAATGTGGCTTCTGGATTTCACTCAAAAGACCAGACCGTAGTTACTTTTTACTTTTATTTATAACAGTTTTTCCAACGAAGAAACAGCTTCTTTTTTCTTCTTTAGTCTTTTTAGCAGTCTTTAGCAGTGTTAGTAGACTTTAGTTTCTTTAGCTGTCATTAGCTGTCTTTAGTAGCCTTTAGTAGCCTTTAGCTTCTTTAGTAGGTGAAAAACCTTTAAGGACAAAACACCACAAGATAAACATGCTGTAAAAAATCAATCAATTATCAATACCATAATTTACAATTATTAATTAGGCTATCAAACTCTTAACCATTAAACAAGTGCAAGAAAATGGACACATCTTTTCCCTTTAAGTTAAAACAGATTTTAAATAAATTGTCTCAACATAAATGCACCAAGATACATATAAAATACATTTAAACCCAGAAACACAATAGATAAATGCAGCAGAAAACCCAATATGCAAATACATAAATACCTAACCAATTAACCACCTATTTAGATACATATTTAAAATCCATATTCAATATAAATATATTATTAATTTAGCAGTGAAACACTCAATCTTAAACGCTGTCTACTGGTAGAAAAATGCCCCTTTTTCTATTGCCTCACCAGCAGCCAATGATCCAACACAGTTAAATCCAACACTTGAAGTTGAGTGACTTCACCCTCCTGATGAAGCAAACTGCTACAACATTTATCAAACTAAGCAAAGAATATCAACACTAAACAACAGTTACATAACACACTATGTGTATTTAGCCTCCAGACTAAGCACGCTACATGCACACAACTCTCTCTCCCCCCCCCCCCCCCCCCATCTCACCAGCGCAACAAGTGCGCCACATCCACGAAGAGAAATATTAAATCTTACATACTTTTGGCACAACTCTTGGTTATCTGTAATGAACTAAACCTTTTTCCACTCTGCGCTGGCGTCTTTTGTACTCCTTGATTTGACAAAGCTGTCTAATTACTGGGCTCGTGCCCCAACAGATGAGACGGGAGCGCGCCGCTTTATACCTGCGCGTGAACGTAAACTGATCGGCTCTGATCATATAAGCCGACTGGCCGAAATAATGCCGAATTATATACATTTCCTGGGGTTGCCTAGGTGAATAGGGATGCGGATGTGCTCTAAGATAAAATATAATTTTAAGTGGTGTTTGGCTGGTTGCTAAACAGCCACGGTTGCGAGCTCGCGCGTCAGCTGACGAGACAGCTGTTCGCCGCGACAACATTAAAAGGCCGTTTATTGAAATACTCCCACACTTTTGACGACTTTTGGCGTGCTTTTTTCCCCTCGCTCGCACCGCTCGCATCGTCTGCTTTGCGCTCCACCATGACGGCAGTGTGACGTAAATATGCGACGCGTCGACGCATAAAAACGACGTCGACGTATTTACGTAACCGATGACGTCGATGACGTCGACTACGTCGACGCGTCGTTTCAGCCTTAGTTGTGTATGTGCTGAAATATTCATTTATGATGATTTATCAAAATATAACTATAGATGTCAACATTGTGTATGTGCTGAAAGATTCATTTATGATTGTTTACCAAAATATAACTATAGATGTCAACATTGTGTATGTGCTGAAAGATTCATTTATGATGATTTATCAAAATATAACTATAGATGTCAGCGTTGTGTATGTGCTGAAAGATTCATT
Source organism: Nerophis lumbriciformis (assembly GCF_033978685.3). NCBI lineage: Eukaryota > Metazoa > Chordata > Actinopteri > Syngnathiformes > Syngnathidae > Nerophis > Nerophis lumbriciformis. Next base: position 35,190,621 of record NC_084560.2, read on the forward strand.
TATGATGGTTTATCAAAATATAACTATAGATGTCAACATTGTGTATGTGGTGAAAGATTCATTTATGATTGTTTATCAAAAGATAAAAACTTAGCTTTTATGTTTTGCTCAGATTTGCTTTCTTTTATTTAGACTTGCCGAGTTGGTGCTTTTCGAAGCACTCGTAAACATGTGTTTAAGAAATACAAATAATATCAAAATAATACTTAAATGGGAAACGATAAACGTTAAAAGTACATCAAACAAACCTTTCACGAAGTGATCACTGCAAACTCGTGGATTCTTTGACTCTGCTCCCTTGGACTGGAGTGTGAGCTACTTCTCTCGTTGTTTTGTAAAATCTTGCAGTCTTCTGCCCTTTTTGATTACCTCTCGAGGAACTCTGAAGAAACGTTGATCTTTTTCGCGATTTCAACTGTTCGTACAGCCTAAAACAATGCAATTATACAGCATTTTTTCTTAATCACGCTGAGTACTCTTTGAGAACAGAGCTAGCTAGCTTGACCACCATACCATACCAACTTTGTTAAAGCCCTTTAAAAACAGCCACAGTGGGAAAACAAAGGACTGTACACCACAAACAAGTAAACACACAAAAAGCAGAGAAATACAAGCAAATGACAGACTAAAATATATAATTTAAAACAGAGGTAAAATACACACACACACACACATATATATCCATCCATTTTCTACCGCTTGTCCCTTTTTGGGTCGCGGGGGGTGCTGGAGCCTATCTCAGCTACAATCGGGCGGAAGCCGGGGTACACCCTAGACAAGTCGCCACCTCATCGCAGTGTTGGCTATATATATATATATATATATATATATATATATATATATATATATATATATATATATATATATATATATATATATATATACACACAATGTATTTTTATTTCCTTTTTGTTTTTCAAGGAAATGTCATCAAGCTCACAACATCTTCTTTGGTAAATTCACATTATGTTTACAAACTCAGGAAATATGTCCCTGGACACATGAGGACTTTGAATATGACCAATGTATGATCCTGTAACTACTTGGTATCGGATTGATACCAAAAATTTGTGGTATCATCCAAAACTAATGTAAAGTATCAAACAACAGAAGAAAAAGTGATTATTACATTTTAACAGAAGTGTAGAAAGAACATGTTAAAAGAGAAAGTAAGCCCATATTAACAGTAAACGAACAAGTAGATTAATAATTAATTTTCTACCACTTGTCCTTAATAATGTTGACAAAATAATAGAATGATAAATGACACAATATGTTACTGCATACGTCAGCAGACTAATTAGGAGTCTTTGTTTGTTTACTTACTACTAAAATACAAGTTGTCTAGTAGGGGTTTGGGGAAAAAAATAGATTCGCATTAGAATCGCGATTATCACATTGTACGATTCAGTATCGATTCTCATTTTTCAAAAATTGATTTTAATTTTTAATTTTTAATTTTTAATTTTTAATTTTTAATTTTTAATTTTTAATTTTTAATTTTTAATTTTTTAATTAAAAAAAAAAAGTTTTATTAATCAATCCAACAAAATAATACAAAGCAATACCATAACAATGCAATACAATTCCAAAACCAAACCCGACCCAGCAACACTCAGAACTGCAATAAACAAAGCAATTGAGAGGAGACACAAACACGACACAGAACAATCCAAAAGTAGTGAAACAAAAATGAATATTATCAACAACAGTATCTATATTAGTTACAATTTCAACATAGCAGTGATTAAAAATCCCTTATTGAGATTATCATTAGACATTTATTAAAAAAGAAAAAAAGAACAATAGTGTCACAGTGGCTTACACTTGCATCACATCTCATAAGCTTGACAACACACTGCGTCCAATATTTTCACAAAGATAAAATAAGTCATATTTTTGGTTCATTTAATAGTTAAAACAAATTTACATAATTGCAATCAGTTGATAAAACATTGTCCTTTACAATTATAAAAGCTTTTTACTAAAATCTACTACTCTGCTTGCATGTCAGTCAGCAGACTGGGGTAGATCCTGCTGAAATCCTATGTATTGAATGAATAGAGAATAGTTTTGAATCGGAAAAATATCGTTTTTGAATCGAGAATGGCGTTGAATCGAAAAAATCGATTTATAATCGAATCGTGACCCCCAAGAATCGATATTGAATCGAATCGTGGGACACCCAAAAATTCGCAGCCCTATTGTCTAGTACGTTCACTATTTTCTTTAAGGACTTAACTGCAATAAGAAACATGTGTTTAATGTACCCTAAGATTTTTTGTTAAAATAAAACCAATGATGCAAATTTTTTGCGGTCCCGTTTATTTAGAAAAGTACCGAAAAGTACCAAAATAATTTTAGTACCGGTACCAAAATATTGGTATTGTTACAACACTAATACACACACATAAAAAGAGCAGATACAAATGATCTTAAGAGCAATTTGTTAGATAAAAGGCAGTTAAAAAGTTAAAAAACAGTTAAAAGTCTCATAAGAGTAAAAATGGGTTTTAAGAAGGGTCTTAAAAGTAGCCAAAGAAAATGCCTGTCTTACATGGAGAGGGAGATCGTTCCAGAGTTTGGGGGAATGCAATGAGCTGGATGTGACGTCATATGCAACCCAGCAATATATACATGTAAACATTAATAAATGTCCCTAAATGGCAAGCGGGGTATCCTTGATTTCATTTCCCTGCTTTCCAAAACCACAGAATGTTCACACTTTGGCCTCAGTCGCCATAAACGTGTGGCTCAAAGACGTGTGTTCTATCGGCTCACCGGCAGCCGGTCTATGTTGTTATTATTGTCTTTCCTGATTTATTAATCTATTTCAGTGTTTCTCAACTTTTTTTCAGTGATGTACCCCCTGTGAACATTTTTTTAATTCAAGTACCCCTTAATCAGAGCAAAGCATTTGTGGTTGGAAAAAAAGACATAAAGAAGTAAAATACAGCACTATGTCATCAATTTCTGATTTATTAAATTGTATAACAGTGCAAAATATTGCTAATTTGTAGTGGTCTTTCTTGAACTATTTGGAAAAAAAGATAGAAATAACTAAAAACTTGTTGAAAAATAAACAAGTGATTCAATTATAAATAAAGATTTCTACACAGAGAAGTAATCATCAACTTAAAGTGCCCTCTTTGGGGATTGTAACAGAGATCCATCTGGATTCATGAATTAATTTGAAACATTTCTTCACAAAAAAAGAAATCTTTAACATCAATATTTATGGAACATGTCCACAAAAAAATCTAGCTGTCAACACTGAATATTGCATTGTTGCATTGTAATGAATGGAATAGCCAACTTGATTTGATGTTCAGTTTATGAACTTACATTCATATTTTGTTGAAGTATTATTCAATGAATATATTTATAAAGGATTTTTGAATTGTTGCTATTTTTAGAATATTTAAAAAAAATCTCACGTACCCCTTGGCATACCTTCAAGTACCCCCAGGGGTACGCGTACCCCCATTTGAGAACCACTGATCTATTTGATCATTCCCTCTTCTTATCTGCTTACATTCTGCTTCAACGCGGCTTGTGTTAGCCTTCTGTTGAAATGTATGAAGCATTTCTTGTTTCAAATCTAGTTCAAATCTATTATGACATTTTGGTGTGAAACGTGTGGCAACATTACAGACGAATAAATGAGACCAGCATTTTGTCTGTAATTAATTAAAAGCAAGTTTGTGTCCCGCATAATAAGCAACCTGCTGTTAGCATGAGGACAAATAAACAACAGTTTGGTGTTTTTAAAACAGAAGAGCCAAGACTAAAATAGATTTATACTTTGCTTTTGAAACATCACCTTGTTGATAAAAAAAATGTTAAACCATCATCATATTTCACAATGCTTCCTATTTTTCCTCCAGATGCCCAGCAGCTGATTGGTCATCAAGAAGAACCTCTCTCTCTGTTGCTGGAGATGAGCTCCCCTTTGAAGCAGGAGGATCCACAGCCCCCCAACATTAAAGAAGAAGAGGAGAATGTCTGGATCACTCAGAAGGACGAGTGTATTCTAGGGCAGGAGGAGGCTGATCTCACCAAGTTTCCACTGACTGTTGTATGTGTGAAGACTGAAGACCATGAAGACAAACCACCTGAGTCCTCACAGCTTCATCACAGTCCAAGTGAGGAGAAGAGAGAGGTGGAGCCTCCAAGCAGCAGCTCGCCACAACACATGACAACAGAAGGTGATGGAGACCACTGTGGAGGATCACAAGCAGACAACCTCTTAGCTCCACTGTCAGATAGTGACGACTCAACGTCACACGTTGATGTAAATATGGAATCACACATGAAAACACACACAGGGGAAAAAACTTTCAGTTGTTCAGTTTGCGGTAAAAGATCATCTCACAAACATAATATGCTAATACACATGAGAACACATACAGGTGAAAAACCTTTCATTTGTTCAGTTTGTGGCAAAAGATTTTCCCAAAGAGGTAATATTCAAATACACATGAAAAGACATACAGGAGAAAAACCTTTCAGTTGTTCAGTTTGTTCAAAAGGCTTTGTTAAAAACGCTGATTTGACTCAACACATGCGAACACACACGGGAGAAAAACCTTTCAGTTGTTCAGTTTGCTCAAAAGGCTTCGTTAAAAACGCTGATTTGACTCGACACATGCGGACACACACCGGAGAAAAACCTTTCATTTGCTCAAACTGTGGCAAAAGGTTTTCTCAGAGTGGAACGATGCTGTCACACATGAGAACGCACCCAGGAGGAAAGTTATTTAGTTGTTCGGTTTGCAGTAAAATATTCTCCAAAAAATGTAACATGCAAATACACATGAGAACTCACACAGGAGAAAGACCTTTCAGTTGTTCAGTTTGTGGTAAAAGATACTCTAATAAACCTATATTGCAACGACACATGAGAACGCACACAGGAGAAAAACCTTACAGTTGTTCAGTGTGTGGTCAAAGATTCCCTGACAAAAAAAAAATTCAAAGACACATGAGAACACACACAGGAAAATAACTTTTCCTTTTGGGAAGTCGTCTTTGAATGGACTTCTGCAGACTCACTAATTGTCTACTGCATGCCTTCTATAAAGTCTGGACTGTGTTCCAGATCCGAACCATTAAGTTTCTCTTAGGTACAGACATAAATTAATAAATGGTTTGAAGTGTTAAATACATTGTTTTTAAATGAGTCACAATATCCTTTAAAGGGGAACGGCACTTTTTTAATTTTCTTATTTTACCTTGCCTATCATTCACAAACCTTACGTGAGACAAGCACACGTTTTCCTTTTTCTTTTAGTGCATTCTAACTCGTAAATAAATGCTAGCAATTGTCAGCTAACAATGGAACCAAGGGGATTCACTCTATACCGCCTATGAAACGCTCCCAAAAACATCTGTCAATGTGTTTTTTACACGCTTTAAGTATGTAGTAACAGCCACATTAACGTGTAATATTTACTTTTTATGGACATTTTAAGCATTACCACAACATTTTGGCGGAGTATTAATTACACATACGCATCACAGCGTTCACTGTTTCCTTCAACAACTACTACTACTACTAATCATTGGAAAATTCATGAGAGCCAACAAAACCTACTTTGGGACAAATGATGATCCAGAACCTTAATATAATAATATTTTTGAGCCTGAATATACGGAGGATGAGCTACAGGTTTTAGAAGCTGAGTGATAAACTGATCCAGCAAAAAGCAACCACTTACTCTGCTTGCACTGGGATGTAGACCGATGTGATGTTAATATTTTCCCATTTAGATAAAGAATTATTTATAATCCTCAAGCAGATTAAAAAAAAATGTTGGCGCAAATGAGTGACTTTTTGTGTCTTTTTTGCTGCCTTTGGGTCTAAATTGGATGTCAAAGTTGACCAACTTCTCTGTTTATGGCAACAGCTTTTTACTATACAGGTGAGAGTTATGGTTTATAATCCAGAATTAACATTCACCAACTCAGGTGATGCAGCACATAAGCTAATTAGCTCTCGGTGACCACTGCGCTGCTAAACGTAGTTCCTCGGCGTTAGCACTTATAATAGAAATATTGCTAATAGTTGTTTAATATTCAGGTTACAACATGCAAATAAAGTATTGGCGGGTTTGGGATGTTTTAGGGTGCTTGTTGGGCACAATAGATGACTCCCATCAATCAAAGTTTTTTTTATATAGCCCTTAATCACAAATGTCTCAAAAGGGCTGCATAAACCACAACGAAATCCGAGGCTCTGATCCCACATCAGGATAAGAAAAAAGTCAACCCAATGGGAACAGTAAGAAATCTTGGAAAGGACCGCAGATACGGATCTAACTGACCCTAACCCCGCTCAAATGTGTGATATTCAGGTAGCCATCATCGATGCTCATGTCATGAGAAATATTATTTTTAGACCAAAATGTGCTCAGTGAGTTTGTCTTTGTTTTAAATGTTAGCCTGTCCAGAGACAACAGGCGGAAATTATAATTTGACTAGAATCTGACATATTTTCCTATTTTGTATATTTGTCATTGATATTTACTCTCCCTATTTAAAAATAAATATAAACTAGCCCACCTCTTTCTTAATAAAAAAAAAAAAAGTACTAATGATTGTCACACACACACTATGTGTGGTGAAATTATTCTCTGCATTTGACCCATCACCCTTGATCACCCCCTGGGAGGTGAGGGGAGCAGCAGCAGTAGCCGCGCCCGGGAATCATTTTTTGGTGATTTAACCCCCAATTCCCACCCTTGATGCTGAGTGCCAAGCAGGGAGTGTCATGATCCGTGGTCGGATCATGTTTTGTGTTATCAGTTTGTTTTGGACTCCTTTTAGTTCCTGGTTATGCACTTCCTGAGTTTAGTCACCATGGTTACTTATGATTTTCACCTGCCTTTTCGCGCACCTGTTGCTCATCAGAGACTACTATTTAAGCCTGTCATTTTCAGTTGGTCGTCCTGGCGACATTGCTTCTGTTACCCTTGCTACCCATGTTACCTGATGATACCTCTGAAATCCATGCCATAGTTCTCTGCATTCCAAGTAAGTTATTGTTTATTGTCCATAGTTTTGCCTTTGTGGTAGTTTTGTTTCTTAGCCAAGTTTATCTCCGCCTTGAGCGTGCCTTTTGTTTGTACCCCTTTTGTAGTTTAGTGTTAAAATAAATAATGTCCTTACCTTCACGCCATGTCCGATCCAACCTTTATTGCATCCCGGGAAAACAAACCACCCAAAGTCCACGCCATGACAGGGAGGTAATGGGTCCCATTTTTATAGTCTTTGGTATGACTTCGGCCAGGGTTTGAACTCACAACCTACCGATCTCAGGGCGGACACTCCAACCACAAGGCCACTGAGTAGGTTTTCATCCCTTATCATCTCCATCCATCCATCTTCTTCCGCTTATCCGAGGTCGGGTCGCGGGGGCAGCAGCCTAAGCAGGGAAGCCCAGACTTCCCTCTCCCCAGCCACTTCGTCCAGCTCCTCCCGGGGGATCCCGAGGCGTTCCCAGGCCAGCCGGGAGACATAGTCTTCCCAACGTGTCCTGGGTCTTCCCCGTGGCCTCCTACCGGTTGGACGTGCCCTAAACACCTCCCTAGGGAGGCGTTCGGGTGGCATCCTGACCAGATGCCCGAACCACCTCATCTGGCTCCTCTCGATGTGGAGGAGCAGCGGCTTTACTTTGAGCTCCCCCCGGATGACAGAGCTTCTCACCCTATCTCTAAGGGAGAGCCCCGCCACCCGGCGGAGGAAACTCATTTCGGCCGCTTGTACCCGTGATCTTGTCCTTTCGGTCATAACCCAAAGCTCATGACCATAGGTGAGGATGGGAACGTAGATCGACCGGTAAATTGAAAGCTTTGCCTTCCGGCTCCCATCAATCAATCAAAAGTTTTTTTTATATAGCCCTTAATCACAAATGTCTCAAAGGGCTGTACAAACCACAACGACATCCTAGGCTCTGATCCCACATCAGGATAAGAAAAAGGTCAACCCAATGGGAACAGTAAGAAATCTTGGAAGGGACCGCAGATACGGGTCTGACTGACCTTAACCCCGCTCAAATGTGTGATATTCAGGTAGCAATCATTGATGCTCATGTTATGAGAAATATTATTTTTAGACCAAAAGGTGCCTAGTGTGTTCGTTATTGTTTTTGTTTTAAATGTTAGCCTGTCCAGAGACAACAGGCGGAAATTATAATTTGACTAGAATCTGACATTTTTTCCTATTTTGTATATTTGTCATTAATATTTACTCTCCCTATTTAAAAATAATATAAACTAGGCCCCTCTACCTCAAAGAACTACTCACCCCCAAATCCTCCACACGACACCTCCGCTCCGGACAGGCTAACCTCCTCCAACCTCCAAGGACAAAGCTACAAACAATGGGTCTGTGGAACGCTCTCCCTGACCACCTGAGGGCACCACAGACTGCGGATGCTTTTAAAAAAGGCTTAAAAACCCTTCTTTTTAAAAAAGCCTTTTTTTTTTTTTAGATACATGCATACTAGTTTTAGCTATTTGGCTGTTCTAGTTTTTATTTTTATTTATTTTTTATTATCTTTTTATTTTTATTGTTTTTAATACACAGTAGCACTTTGAGGTTGTTTACTCAATGTAAAGTGCTTTTTACAAATAAAATCTATTATTATTATTATTATTATTATTATTATTATTTAAAAAAAAAAAAAGTACCAATGATTATGTGTGGCGAAATTATTCTCTGCATTTGACCCTTCACCCTTGATCACCCCCTGGGAGGTGAGGGGAGCAGTGAGCAGCAGCGGTAGCTGTGCCCGGGAATCATTTTTTGGTGATTCAACCCCCAATTCCAACCCTTGATGCCGAGTGCCAAGCAGGGAGGTAATGGGTCCCATTTTTATAGTCTTTGGTATGACTCGGCCGGGGTTTGAACTCACAACCTACCGATCTCAGGGCGGACACTCTAACCACAAGGCCACTGAGTAGGTTTTCATCCCTTATTATTTTACATTTTCAAATCAGTGAAATATTCGAAAAGCTATTGAGTGATACACGTAGAAAGTAATAACGCTTTGGGACTAAATTACTTTTTTTTGTCAAAAATGTCCTGTTATGTGTGTCAATGAAGTGTAATACTGTGAAAAATAAGTTTAAATACAAATTTGAATAATAGATGTGTTACACATTTCTGACTGCTGTTAACAGTTGCGCCACCAGTAACCGATATACATCGAGTGCATGTTGCATACTCCGGTGCCGTAGGTGGCGGAATGCACCTTTTAAATTATGGCTGCCACCCGCCAGAAAGCAAACGAAGAAGAAAGACCTCCTACGCCCACACAGAAAAAAGAAGAATAACTCATGTATTGGACACGACCACGCACGTAACATAGCAGTGTGGTCGTTAATATGTCATGTTTACGTGTGTACTAATTCGTCTATTGTGTGACAAACTACACTTTATTTATTGTTCGTGTCAGAATGAACCCGACTCGTCTAATTGAAATTTTAAAGCTTCTCAGGCTAGTTTAGCTTAGCTTGCTAGTTAGCATAGCTTGCTCGCTGCTAAAAAAAGACAATCATAAACTATCAACACGTCGCTTAACAGAGTCCTAGTGTGAGTGTAAAGTGTTGGGATTGTGTCAAAATGTGTGAAAAGGGGATAGCAGAGCACGAGAAGGAAGTATCTCGAACAAAAGCGGAGAAGGAGCGACAACGTCAACTACTGGACGCTGTTTTCCAGAAGCTTCCAGGTTTGTTTACTTCTTACTCTCACAGGTTTACTAACTTTATATTTCATCATGAAAGAACGGTTTCAATAACTTCACAAAGTGGAGGAGCTTTGTCTAGTGAAAGCAAGATATGTGATTTAATTCCACATTTATTTGCAGACACAAAACAGTCTTTCAATTTAGAAATGAAAAAATATCCATCTTGAAGTTGTGTATTCATCATCTCCACAAATAAGTTACGGTAAAACTAAGCACACAATGGATAGGACATTAATATACACATGAAGTACATATACAGTCGCGATCAAAAGTTTATATACACTTTTTTTTGTGATAGAGTGATTGGAGCACATACTTGTTGGTCACAAAAAACATTCATGAAGTTTGGTTCTTTTATGAATTTATTATGGGTCTACTGAAAATGTGACCAAATCTGCTGGGTCAAAAGTATACATACAGCAATGTTAAAGGGGAACATTATCACAATTTCAGAAGGGTTAAAACCATTAAAAATCAGTTCCCAGTGGCTTATTTTATTTTTCGATGTTTTTTTCAAAATTTTACCCATCACGCAATATCCCTAAAAAAAGCTTCAAAGTGCCTGATTTTAACCATCGTTATATACACCCGTCCATTTTCCTGTGACGTCACATAGTGATGCCAACACAAACAAACATGGCGCATAGAACAGCAAGCTATAGCGACATTAGCTCGGATTCAGACTCGGATTTCAGCGGCTTAAGCGATTCAACAGATTACGCATGTATTGAAACGGATGGTTGTAGTGTGGAGGCAGGTAGCAAAAACGAAATTGAAGAAGAAACTGAAGCTATTGAGCCATATCGGTTTGAACCGTATGCAAGCGAAACTGACGATAACGACACGACAGCCAGCGACACGGGAGAAAGCGAGGACGAATTCGGCGATCGCCTTCTAACCAATGATTGGTATGTGTTTGTTTGGCATTAAAGGAAACTAACAACTATGAACTAGGTTTACAGCATATGAAATACATTTGGCAACAACATGCACTTTGAGAGTGCAGACAGCCCAATTTTCATCAATTAATATATTCTGTAGACATACCCTCATCAGCTCTCTTTTCCTGAAAGCTGATCTGTCCAGTTTTGGAGTTGATGTCAGCAGGCCAGGGAAGCTAGGGTCGATATTCTTCTCTTGATCATCTTCGGTGGCATAAGGGATTGCGTGAGCCAAGACATCCAGGGGGTTTAGCTCGCTCGTCTGCGGGAACAAACTGCCGCCATTGCTTGCCGTGCTACCGAGGTCCTTTGTCCCTGAATTGCTCACACACTCCGGCAGATTCAATGGGGGTCTGGCGGCAGATTTCTTTGACTTTATCGTTGGAAATGCATCTGCTTTGAGTGTCGCAGGATATCCACACATTCTTGCCATCTCTGTCGTAGCATAGATTTCGTCAGTAAAGTGTGTGGAACAAACGTCCAATTTCTTGCCACTTTCGCATCTTTGGGCCACTGGTGCAACTTGAATCCGTCCCTGTTCGTGTTGTTACACCCTCCGGCAACACACCGACGAGGCATGATGTCTCCAAGGTACGGAAAACAGTCGAAAAAACAGAAAATAACAGAGCTGATTTGACTCGGTGTTTGTAATGTGTTTGAGAAAATGGCGGATTGCTTCCCGATGTGACGTCACAACGTGAGAGCGAATAATAGAAAGGTGTTTAATTCGCCAAAATTCACCCATTTAGAGTTCGGAAATCGGTTAAAAAAATATATGGTCTTTTTTCTGCAACATCAAGGTATATATTGACGCTTACATAGGTCTGGTGATAATGTTCCCCTTTAATATTTGGTTACATGTCCCTTGGCAAGTTTCACTGCAATAAGGCGCTTTTGGTAGCCATCCACTAGCTTCTGGTTGAATTTTTGACCACTCCTCTTGACAAAATTGGTGCAGTTCAGCTAAATGTGTTGGTTTTCTGACATGGACTTGTTTCTTCAGCATTGTCCACACGTTTAAGTCAAGACTTTGGGAAGGCCATTCTAAAACCTTCATTCTAGCCTGATTTAGCCATCCCTTTACCACTTTTGACGTGTGTTTGGGGTCATTGTCCTGTTGGAACACCCAACTGCGCCCAAGACCCAACCTCCGGGCTGATGATTTGAGGTTGTCCTGAAGAATTTGGAGGTAATCCTCCTTTTTCATTGTCCCATTTAAAGCACCAGTTCCATTGGCAGCAAAACAGGCCCAGAGCATAATACTACCACCACCATGCTGGACGCTGGGCATGGTGTTCCTGGGATTAAAGGCCTCACCTTTTCTCCTCCAAACATATTGCTGGGTATTGTGGCCAAACAGCTCAATTTGTGTTTCATCTGACACCACATGGACAAAGATAAGACCTTCTGGAGGAAAGTTCTGATGTGTTTGGAGAAACTTGTAGAGCTTGCAGTTGTGGCTGCTTGCTGTCCTTCCTTGCATGCAGCTTGTTTGGTGAATGAGTCTGACTGAACCTCCATTCCTTTGCAGGTGCCTTCAATCAGTAATTTGGCGGCCATTTTCCCTTGGCATTCTGGGAATTGAAATTCTCAATGGTTTTGACCATGTACCGTATTTTTTGGACTATAAGTCGCAGTTTTTTTCATAGTTTGGCCGGGCTCCAGTGCGACTTATATATGTTTTTTTCCTTCTTTATTATGCATTTTCGGCAGGTGCGACTTATATTCCGGTGCGACTTATACTCCGCAAAATACGGTAGTTTTCCGCCGAGTAGGGCATGTATTGACACTTGACTGACACTTCTGAGTTTTTAACTTTGCATGTAGTATTTTCATAATTCATGTAATATGATTGGCAACACTAAATTGGCCCTAGTGTGTGAATGTGAGTGTGAATGTTGTCTGTCTATCTGTGTTGGCCCTGCGATGAGGTAGCGACTTGTCCAGGGTGTACCCCGCCTTCCGCCCGATTGTAGCTGAGATAGGCTCCAGCGCCCCCCGCGACCCCGGAGGGAATAAGTGGTAGAAAATGGATGGATGGATTTAAAATGTGAAAAGTCTGAGTTAAAATGCGTTGGTTTTGTGTCTTGTAGATGTTCAGCAGCTGATTGGACGTCAGAAAGAAAGTCTCCCTGAGTCGCAGGGGGGGAACTACACTTTGAAGGAGGAAGATCTACATCACCCTCATATGAAAGAGGAAGAGGAAGATCAACAGCCCCATCATTTTAAAGAAGAAGATCAACATTCCCCCCATCTTAAAGAGGAAGAGGATGCTCCACTGCCCTCCCACATTAAAGAGGAAATCGAGGATCTCCAGGCCCCTCATGTTAAAGAGGAAGAGGAGCCACACTCCCCCTACATTAAAGAGGAGGGAGAGTGTCTTCTAGGGCAGGAGGAGGCTGGTCTCACCACGTTTGTGAAGACTGAAGACCATGAAGACAAACCACCTGAGTCCTCACAGCTTCATCACACTCCAAGTAAGCACAACATCCAGATGTCATATCAAACAGTGGTTCTCAAATGTTTTTGTTTTTTTTACCATTTACCACCTCAGAAAACACTTGGCTCTCCATGTACTACCATAATGAGCAACATTAAAATACAGTAGCGTAGTAGGCCTCAGAATTTGTTTAAAAAAGCCAAAGGTTTTATTTAACAAGTATATTTAATATTTTGGCTACTGTAAAATTACACACAGTTGGAACAGTAACACTGTGTTTAATCAAGTGATTCTTAGGCGCACCACTAGTGGTACACATACCACAGTTTGAGAATCAAGCACGAAAATAGCGAGCGGATATTCACAAAGAAAAGTGTACATTATGGAAATATTAGGTCCAAAACCATGATAAGTTGTCCTCTCGACAAGAAAATACTTTTTTTTCCCCCTGTGAGTAATCTTTACTGTGTAAAATGCCTGCTGCATACCTTGTTCAAAGAGGCGGGTGGAGCTTTATTTCCTTTTTTACAGTTAAAGGGGAACATTATCACAATTTCAGAAGGGTTAAAACCATTAAAAATCAGTTCCCAGTGGCTTATTTTATTTTTCGAAGTTTTTTTCAAAATGTTACCCATCACGCAATACCCCTAAAAAAGCTTCAAAGTGCCTGATTTTAACCATCGTTATATACACCCGTCCATTTTCCTGTGACGTCACATAGTGATGCCGATACAAACAAACATGGCGGATAGAACAGCAAGTTTATAGCGACATTAGCTCGGATTCAGACTCGGATTTCAGCGCCTTAAGCGATTCAACAGATTACGCATGTATTGAAACGGATGGTTGTAGTGTGGAGGCAGGTAGCGAAAACGAAATTGAAGAAGAAACTGAAGCTATTGAGCCATATCGGTTTGAACCGTATGCAAGCGAAACCGATGAAAACGACACGACAGCCAGCGACACGGGAGAAAGCGAGGACGAATTCGGCGATCGCCTTCTAACCAACGATTGGTATGTGTTTGTTTGGCATTAAAGGAAACTAGCAACTATGAACTAGGTTTACAGCATATGAAATATATTTGGCAACAACATGCACTTTGAGAGTGCAGACAGCCCAGTTTTCATCAATTAATATATTCTGTAGACATACCCTCATCCGCTCTCTTTTCCTGGGGGTCTGGCGGCAGATTTCTTTGACTTTATTGTTGGAAATGCATCTGCTTTGAGTGTCGCAGGATATCCACACATTCTTGCCATCTCTGTCGTAGCATAGCTTTCGTCGGTAAAGTGTGCGGAACAAACGTCCAATTTCTTGCCACTTTTGCATCTTTGGGCCACTGGTGCAACTTGAATCCGTCCCTGTTCGTGTTGTTACACCCTTCGACAACACACCGACGAGGCATGATGTCTCCAAGGTACGGAAAACAGTCGAAAAAACGGAAAATAACAGAGCTGATTTGACTCTGTGTTTGTAATGTGTTTGAGAAAATGGCGGATTGCTTCCCGATGTGATGTCGCATTGTGACGTCATCACTCCGAGGGCGAATAATAGAAAGGTGTTTAATTCGCCAAAATTCACCCATTTCGAGTTCGGAAATCGGTTAAAAAAATATATGGTCTTTTTTCTGCAACATCAAGGTATATATTGACGCTTACATCGGTCTGGTGATAATGTTCCCCTTTAAAGTGCATAGATAACATAAAATGTAGATGGTAATTGTAACCAGAAAATGGGCCTGCTATCCGTGCGCTGAACCTCTGGCCGGGGGGCGGTGGAAGCCGGCGTACTTATTAGATGGTGCCGAGTGTCCGAATCCATGAGTTTTAGGTGTAACCATAAAAAATTAGCTCAAGACCTAGCTTAAAACTTATCATTTCTTAAAAATGTAGTCTAAGCACCTCTAAATTTGTGGCTTTCCACAAACGTTGCACTTTCCCACAGCTTCTGCTAAAGCTGGAAATGGCCTAATTCATCCAAGGACAAGGTCTCTTAGGAGAGCCTAGAGAGCATGGTTGTCAAAGTCATTTTAGTTCAGGGGCCTCGTGGAGGAAAATCTATTCCCAAGTGGGCCGGAATGGTAAAATCATGGCATGATAACTTCAAAACAAAGACAACTCCAAGTTGTTTTCTTTGTTTTACTTTGGCCAAAAATAGAACAAGCACATTCTGAAAAAGTTACAAATTACAAATAATCCTCTGGACAAAACTGGACAAAAAGTCTGAGGAAATTGATGCAGCTTCTAAAACACCATGAGCTTAGACTTTGTCTCAGTGGTGTATCTACAAGTCACAGTATTTTTAAACTTAGACTTAGACTTCCTTTTTATTGTCATTCTAATTTGAACTTTACAGCACAGATAAGAACGAAGTTTCGTTACATAAGCTCATGGTAGTGCAGGGTAAAAAAAGCAATAAGGTGCATATATAAAAAAAAAATATATAGATAATATATAAATAAATAAATAGATTACTGTACAGATAAATGTATTGCACTTTTTTACATGCGTCCATGTTTATGGATGTATGTTGTATTGTCTTTTTTATTCCAGCGAGTTAATCCATTTTGGGGGAGTTGAGTTGAGGGGATAATTTAATTATGATGCGTTCAAGAGTCTTACGGCTTGAGGGAAGAAGCTTTTACAGAACCTGGAGGTTCATGCTTCGGAGGCTGCTGAACCTCTTTCTAGAGTCCAGCAGTGAAAACAGTCCTTGGTGGGTGTGGGAGGAATCTTTGCAGATATTCTGAGCCCTGGTCAGGCAGCGGCTTTTTAAGATCTCCTGGATAGGAGGAAGAGGAGTCCTGATGATCTTTTCCGCCGTCCTTTTGGGACTGGACAAAAAAGTTAAAGTACCAATTATTGTCACACACACACACGAGGTGTGGCGAAATTATTCTCTGCATTTGACCCATCACCCTTGATCACCAGTACGAAAAATAAAAGCTAGTTTGTGTCCCATCTAAGCAGCAACCTGCTGTTCAGCATGAGGACAACTTGTTCTTAAATCACAAGAACCAACATATAATTTACTAAAATGTATTTATACATTGCTTTTGAAACATCACCTTGTAAATAAAAAAAAAAAGTTTAACCATCATCATATTTCACAAAAATTCTTATTTGTCCTCCAGACATCCAGCAGCTGATTGGTCATCAAGAAGAACCTTTCTCTCTGTTGCTGGAGGTGAGCTCCCCTTTGAAGCAGGAGGATCCACAGCTCCTTCACATTAAAGAGGAAGAGGAGAAAGTCGGTATCACTCAGAAGGAGGTTGATCTCACCAACTTTCCACTGACTGTTGTCTCTGTGAAGACTGAAGACCATGAAGACAAACCACTTGAGTCCTCACGGCTTCATCACAGTCCAAGTGAGGAGAGGAGAGAGGTGGAGCCTCCAAGCAGCAGCTCACCACAACACATGACAACAGAAGGTGATGGAGACCACTGTGGAGGATCACAAGCACACAACCTCTTAGCTCCACTCTCAGATAGCGATGACTCAACGTCACACGTTAATGTAAATATGGAATCACACATGAAAACTCACACACAGGAAAAAACTTTCAGTTGTTCAGTTTGCAATACAATATTCTCCCAAAAACGTTATATGGAAAGACACATTAGAACCCATACATTAGAAAAACATTTCAGTTGTTCCGTTTGCGGTAAAATATTCTCCCAAAAACGTTATATGAAAAGACACATTAGAACCCATACAATAGAAAAACATTTCAGTTGTTCAGTGTGCGATAAGATATTCTCCCAAAAACGTTATATGCAAATACACATGTTAACACATACAGGAGAAAAACCCTTTAGTTGTTCAGTTTGTGCGAAATGCTTTGTTAAAAACGCTGATTTGACTCGACACATGCGAACACACACCGGCGAAAAACCTTTCATTTGCTCGAACTGCGGCAAAAGGTTTGCTCAAAGGGGAACGATGCTGTCACATATGAGAACACACACAGGAGACAAACCTTTCAGTTGTTCAGTTTGCGGTAAAATATTCTCCGAAAAACGTTATCTTAAAATACACATGACAACGCACATAATAGAAAAACCTCTCAGTTGTCCAGTGTGTGGTAAAAGATACACGGATAAATGTAAAATGCAAAGACACATTAGAACGCACACGGAAGAAAAACCTTTCAGCTGTTCAGTTTGCGAAAAAAAATTCTCCGAAAAACGTTACATGAAAGTACACATGAGTACACACACAGGAGAAAAACCTTTCAGTTGTTCAGTGTGCGATAAAAGATACACAAACAAGCGCAATATGCAAATACACATGAGAGCTCACACAGGAAAATGACTTTTCCTTTTTGGAAGTCTTCTTTGATTGGAGTCCTGCAGAGTCACTAATGGTCTATTGCAGGGCTTCTTTAAAGTCTGGACTGTGTTTCCAGATCCGGATTACAAGTCAGTGGGGTCTCAGCCACCCCCACCTTATGTAAAAAATAACAAGGCACCATCAAGCTTCTTTCAGGTTCTGGTTAAAAAATAAATCAATAAATTGTTTCTAATGTTGAATTCAATGTTTTTAAATATGATTCACAAGATACTTTAAAAGGGAACTGCACTTTTTGGGGGAATTTTGCAATCTCTATGTGTGAGAAGCACATATGTTTTTCTCTTCTTTTATGCATTCCAGTTTGTAAATAAACGCTAGCAAGTGTCAGCTGACAATGGAGCCAATAGGATTCGCTCTATTCCGCCTAAAAGTGCTCTAAAAACCTCCTTCAGCATTTTATATTCTCGCCGTAAGTACACACGTAATGTAGTAACAGGCACATTCATAATAACATGTACATTTGAGGTATTTTGCTCATTTTAAGCATACGGCGGTGTATTTAATTTCACAGAACGCACCGCAACATTTTGCTATTTCCTTCAACAATAACAAGACTACTGATGATGGCAGACTTCATGAGCACCAACAATGACTCTTTTGGGACGAATTATGATCCAAAACCTTATATTTTGGAGCATAAGTATACAAAGGATGAAATACAAGTTTTATAAGTGATAAACAGATCGAGCAAGTAGCAGCATTGCTAAGTGCTAAAGATGAAGTACCAACTACGAACATAATAAAATAATCACTCACTGTACAATGTCTGCTCTCAGCGGGATACCGACTGATGGGATGTTTATATCTTCATGTTTAGATGAAGAATTAATCATAGTCCTCACGCAGGTAAAAAAGTTTTTTTTTAAAGCATCTTTTTGTGTCTTTCTTGCGATCTCCGTGTCTAAGTTGACCAACTTCTTGGTTTATGGCAACAACCTTTTACTATAGGCATGATTTATAATCTAGAATTAACTTTCACCAACTCAAAGGCGATGCAGCAGCTCAGTACGTCAATAGCTGCATAAGCTAGTTAGCTGACTGTGATCAAGGCACCACTAAAAGTAGCTCTTCGCCGTTCGCGCTAACAACAATATCGCGAATACTTGTTTAATATTCGGTCATGACATATAGACGCAGTATTGTTGGCAGTTTTTGGATGTTTTTTTGAGTGCTATAGGTGCAATACAGCTGCAGTGTAAGCCCCCTCGTACTTGCTGCAAATTGCAAATTAGAATGCATAAATAAAGAAAAACTAAGTGTTCTTGTCCTACATAAGGATTGTGAGTGCTCGGCAAAATTCCAAAAAAAGTGCAGTTTCCCTTTAAAGATAACTGTCATAATATTTTCACTTTCAGCAAATACATATATTTGTTCATCCCTTCTTGTTTGACATTTTCAAATGAGTGAAATTTACTAAGTAACAACCTTTTTTTTTTTTTTAATTACTTTTTTTTGTCAACAATGTCCTGTTTAGTGTGTGTCTCAGTGGAGTGTAATAGTGTGAAAAATAAGTGTAAAAATAGAAATTAGAATATTAAATGTGGTATACATTTAACAGGGACCCCTCTGCATTGTTTTGTTATGTATTTGAAGACATTGTCTTCTCGTTTCCAAACACATTGAAATTCACTAGACTGCCACCAGGGGCTGCTAGATATAACTTACATGCTGCACACTCCGGTGCAGTAGGTGGCGGTATGCACTATTTTAAGTTATGGCTGCAACCTGCCAGAAAAGTAGAAGAAGAAGAAAGCAGACCTCATGTTTGGACACTATACCAACTGAGAAAGCTAAAAAATAGAAAAAAGGCCACCCAGAGAGCCCATCCCAAAACAGTAGGTGCAGTGCCCAGGAAAACAAGGAACAGCCAGGCCTGACAGGAACAGGAACCCCAGACAGGCCTATTATGCTGCCCGGCAGGGCCAGCAGAGGGCCATACACAGATGTGCCCAGCAAAGGACAAGGCACGGGAGAAGCAGGGGACAGCCAGCCCCCAAGCCAGCGAGAGACCAAACCCCACGCGGGCAGAAAGGCGGGACGCCCGAGACTCCCCGCAGCTGGACGGGAAGACCGCCACCGCCCCACCAGCCCAACCCCCCCGGGAGAGCATGGCGGGGCCCGTCCAAGCCAAATCAGCCGCCGCAGGACCGTACAGCACAAGGCCTCGGGAACCACCCACCCCACCTGCAGGGACCCCAACGATGCAGATGGAACATCCAGCAACTGCTCTGACGGATCCTCCCCCTGAGGAAAGAGAGAGGGAAAAAAGCAGTTCACAGACACACAAGGTCACTACCCCAGCAGCTGGCCGACTTGCAGCACTGCAGAATACTTTGCAGTGCACATAGCTGCCATGATAGACGCGGGGACAAGACCCAGCAGGCCCCAACCAAGATGACCATCCAGAAGGGGTAGACGTTGGGACCCAAGGGCCCCAGACACGCAGCCTGGCTGCAGTAGCACACACACACACACACACACACACACACACACACACACACACACACACACACACACACACACACACACACACACACATGTATAAACAAACAAATCCATACACAGGCCGGTGGGGCAGCAATCCAGCCCCGGAACCCATTGGCCACAGAGAACCAGCTGATCACTACCACTATATATATATATATATATATGTGTGTGTATTTATATATATATATATATATATATATATATATATATATATATATATATATATATATATATATATATATATATATATATATATATATATATCCATCCATCCATCCATTTTCTACCGCTTATTCCCTTCGGGGTCGCGGGGGGCGCTGGAGCCTATCTCAGCTACAATCGGGCGGAAGGCGGGGTACACCCTGGACAAGTCTCCACCTCATCGCAGGGCCAACACAGATAGATAGACAACAGTCACACTCACATTCACACACTAGGGCCAATTTAGTGTTGCACCTTCCCCAGGTGCATGTCTTTGGAGGTGGGAGGAAGCCGGAGTACCCATCCATCCATCCATTTTCTACCGCTTATTCCCTTTGGGGTCGCGGGGGGCGCTGGAGCCTATCTCAGCTACAATCGGGCGGAAGGCGGGGTACACCCTGGACAAGTCGCCACCTCATCGCAGTACCGGAGTACCCGGCTTATATATATATATATATATATATATATATATATATATATATATATATATATATACACATGTATACATATAGACATAGACACGCACATATATATATATATAATATACATATATATAATATATATATGTGTGTCTATGTGTATGTACGTATATATACATGTGTATGTATATGTGTGTGTATATATATGCATATATGTGTGTATATATATTTAAAAAATGTGTATATAAATGCATATATGTGTGTGTATATATATGTGTGTATATACGTATATATAAATATACATGTGTGTATATATATAATGTGTATATATACATGTGTGTATATAAACACATGTGTATATATATTTATATATATATATGTGTGTGTGTGTATATATATATATACACTGTATATGTGTGTGTGTGTGTGTGTGTATATATGTGTGTATATAAATGTGTATATATATATGTATAAATATATATACACATGTGTATAAATATATATGTATATATACATATGTGTATGAATGTATATGTATATGTATACCTACTCAGTAGCCTAGTGGTTAGAGTGTCCGCCCTGAGATCGGTAGGTTGTGAGTTTAAACCCCGGCCAAGTCATACCAAAGACTAAAAATGGGACCCATTACCTCCCTGCTTGGCACTCAGCATCAAGGGTTGGAATTGGGGGTTAAATCACCAAAATGATTCCCGGGCGCGGCCACCGCTGCTGCTCACGGCTCCCCTCACCTCCCAGGGGGTCATGGGTCCAATGCAGAGAACAATTTCACCGCACCTATTGTGTTTATTATATACGGTGTGTGTGTGTGTGCGGCCACGTGAGTCTGCCCCCTGCCAAACAAAGCCAGCCCCAACCCGACTCGCTATATTTTATATATTATAATGCTATCATTATAATATATAGGGGGCAGACTATACTCCGGTACAGTAGGTGGCGGTATGCGCCTTCTAAGTTACAGCTGCCACCCGCCAGAAAACTAAAAGAAGAGGAACATGTTTGGACACTGAGACGGACATAACGCCACAGTGGGCTCTTCAAGTCTAAGTTAATCTTTCATTTCCTCGTGTGTGCTGTTTCGTCCGTCGTGTGACAAACTACTCTTTATTAATTACTCGTGTCAAGATACACTCGACTCGTCTCCGTGAACTTAGAAACTTCTCGGACTAGCTTAGCTTAGCTTGCTAGCTGCTAACAAAGAGAGGCGGAAGTTGCTCAGCAGAGATCACGTGTGAGTGTAAAGTGTTGCGATTGCGTGGAAATGTGCGAAAGATCGATAGCAGAGTACGAGGAATGACTTTCTCGAACAAAAGAGGGGAACGAGCGACGACGTCAACTACTGGACGCTATTTTCAAGAAGCCTCAAGTTGTGTGACACAGAACAGGTTTGTTTACTAACTTTATATGTCATCATTAACGTCAAAGAACACTTGGAACTACTTTACTGAGTGGACGAGCTTTGTCAAGAAGTGAAAGTAAAATGGTTGGCTATGGAATTGTTTTGATTTGCACACACACTTCAAAGTAGGGACAAGCGGTAGGAAATGGATGGACTTGTAAGTAGACTGGCTTGGCTGGAGCTCCACGCTTTGGGCCTTGAATCTCCCCAGCGCCTTTTTCAGCCTCTCCAGGGAGCCAACGTGAATTGTTTCAAAAGTGTTTCATTGCTGTTTAAACAATCCCCGTTCACATGAGTGTAGTTAAAAAACAATCTATGTCTACAAAGAGAAAACATTCCCCAGCTGTCATTCACATTTTGCCCACAAAAGCTGACGTGATGGCAATATAGCGATATAATACATGTACAATCTTGTGTACTTTATATTTAAAATCAATATAGTTGGATATTACATGTACAGTTATGTGTAAGTTATATTTAAAATCCATATAGTTAGATATTACATGTACAAACCCTGTTACCATTTACACAACGTGCCAACTTCAATGGTGTTGTTTTTTTTATACATGTGTACGTTATATTTCAAATCAATATAGTGATATATTACATCTACAATCATGTGTATGTTATGTTTAAAATATAGTGATAACTAGTACAATTGTGTACTTTATATTTAAAGTCAATATAGACATATATGTACAATCGTGTACTTTGTATTTAAAAAAATCGGAGCACACTTACATGGAGGACAATATTTTTTGCCCCTGAACGAAATGAAACTTACTCGTAAGTAAATAACTTCATGTTCTGTTGTTGAATCATTTTTTAAAACATGAGATTATGTTGCATGTTGTACACACAGCACCTTTAAATAAAAAAAGTTTGTCCACTCATTAGGGCTGGGCAAAAAGCACCGAAACTAGTATCCTGATACATTTTGGCTAAATATTGATCTATGATATAATGTGCGCACACCATAATATCTTTACCGGAAAGTGAGTTTCGACAAAGCCAAATATGTGTCAAGATGTTTTATTGAAACAAATACTTAACAGAAGTAACTTAAATTGTTATTTTTAAAGTTGCATGATTATTCACATTAAAAAATAATAAATACATTTTAAAAATCTTAAAAATAATTTAGGGCTGGGCGATATATCAAATATACTCTATATATCGCGGGTTTGTCTCTGTGCGATGTAGAAAATGACTATATCGTGATATTCGAGTATACGTTCTCACGCAGTTGCTTTTTAGCTGCGGGCATTACACTACAGGCTTTTCTCACTCTTTCTTGTCTCTCCTTCTCACAGAGACATAAAACAAGCGCACCTTCTTACATACGTCACATATTGTCGCGCGTGCAACATCATATGCCCTCGCCGAGCAGAGAGGTAGCGGAATGGGTAACGTTAGCTGTGGCAGGTGGTGCGAGTGGTAATACGAAAGAGAGAAGGTGAGAATCTGGTAACAAATGAAGGAAGAAGAATGAATTCCCAAGAAAAACAGCACGGGGTCCATCGTCTGGTGGTGGTTTGTCTTCAAGCGGGAAGATGTTGAACAGACAACCGTAATTTGTCAAGTATACTACAAAAAGTATCAGCACTACCAATTTGTAGCATCATTTGAAAAGTCACCAGCTAGAGAGTGAAGAGTGCTTCAAACTCCGCATGTCAACATCTCCGGCCGGTGCCACCCAACAAAATGACCCAATAGAGCCTGGCGTCTTCCATTTCCACATCAACACCGTATTAAAAAAACAGGAGATAACGTACGCAGGAACCTACCACATAGCGAAGGACATACACAATTGTATTTCCTATTATGCAGCTCATTTTTATTTGACAGTTATTGAAATATCTTGTGTGACATCATGCACAAAAGTGCACTTTATATGTTTTAAACTATTGTAGTGGCGTTCTGTACAAAAAGTGCACTTTAATTTAGTGTTGTTTTGATATGTCATCTTAGTGACATCATGCACAAAAGTGCACTCATAGCTTGTTTTAAAATGTCTCTGACAATCTTGCACTTTCTGTTTTGAAATGACATGAATGTTTGTGCCACTGCTTAATAACTGTTTAATAAATACAGTTTTGGTAAATTGACTTAGTTGTGATTTCCCTCTCTGCATGCAAGTTTACAATGAGCATATATTAATGCAGTATGAAGAAGAATGTTTTAATGTAGACACATAGAATCATCATACTGCTGTGATTAAATGCATCAAGTGTTCATTCAAGGCTAAGGCTAAATATCGAGATATTAATAAAAGGCCATATCGCCCAACCCTAATACAATCTTTAATCTTCTTTAAAGGGGAACATTATCACCAGACCTATGTAAGCGTCAATATATACCTTGATGTTGCAGAAAAAAGACCATATATTTTTTTAACCGATTTCCGAACTCTAAATGGGTGAATTTTGGCGAATTAAACGCCTTTCTAATATTCGCTCTCGGAGCGATGACGTCACAACGTGGCGTCACATCGGGAAGCAATCCGCCATTTTCTCAAACACCGAGTCAAATCAGCTCTGTTATTTTCCGTTTTTTTGACTGTTTTCCGTACCTTGGAGACATCATGCCTTGTCGGTGTGTTGTCGGAGGGTGTAACAACACGAACAGGGACGGATTCAAGTTGCACCAGTGGCCCAAAGATGCCAAAGTGGCAAGAAATTGGACGTTTGTTCCGCACACTTTACCGACGAAAGCTATGCTACGACAGAGATGGCAAGAATGTGTGGATATCCTGCGACACTCAAAGCAGATGCATTTCCAACGATAAAGTCAAAGAAATCTGCCGCCAGACCCCCATTGAATCTGCCGGAGTGTGTGAGCAATTCAGGGACAAAGGACCTCCGTAGCACGGCAAGCAATGGCGGCAGTTTGTTCCCGCAGACGAGCGAGCTAAACCCCCTGGATGCCTTGGCTCACACCGTCCCGAAGATGATCAAGAGAAGAATATCGACCCTAGCTTCCCTGGCCTGCTGACATGAGGGTATGTCTACAGAATATATTAATTGATGAAAATTGGACTGTCTGCACTCTCAAAGTGCATGTTGTTGCCAAATGTATTTCATATGCTGTAAACCTAGTTCATAGTTGTTAGTTTCCTTTAATGCCAAACAAACACATACCAATCGTTGGTTAGAAGGCGATCGCCGAATTCGTCCTCGCTTTCTCCCGTGTCGCTGGCTGTCGTGTCGTTTTCGTCGGTTTCGCTTGCATACGGTTCAAACCGATATGGCTCAATAGCTTCAGTTTCTTCTTCAATTTCGTTTTCGCTACCTGCCTCCACACTACAACCATCCGTTTCAATACATGCGTAATCTGTTGAATCGCTTAAGCCGCTGAAATCCGAGTCTGAATCCGAGCTAATGTCGCTATAGCTTGCTGTTCTTTCCGCCATGTTTGTTTGTGTTGGCTTCACTATGTGACGTCACAGGAAAATGGACGGGTGTATATAACGATGGTTAAAATCAGGCACTTTGAAGCTTTTTTTTAGGGATATTGCGTGATGGGTAAAATTTTGAAAAACACTTCAAAAAATATAATAAGCCACTGGGAACTGATTTTTAATGGTTTTAACCCTTCTGAAATTGTGATAATGTTCCCCTTTAAAGGGGACTTATTGAGATGTTTTTTTCTGCATGTAAAACACTTCCTTGAGTTCTACATAACATGTAATGGTGCTTTTTGGTCAAAATGTTGCGTAGATGATGTTTTACAGATCATCTTCAAGCCGCTTTATGACCGTCTCTTCAGGATGTGCCATGTTGTTTCTTTTACGTGCCTCCACTTTCACTGTCTTCTCAATATGACAAGTGGGAAGGTTTGTGTCAAGTTTGTCCTCAAACAGTGAAGTGAAGTGAATTATATTTATATAGCGCTTTTCTCTAGTGACTCAAAGCGCTTTACATAGTGAAACCCAATATCTAAGTTACATTAAAACCAGTGTGGGTGGCAGTGGGAGCAGGTGGGTAAAGTGTCTTGCCCAAGGATACAACGGCAGTGACTAGCATGGCGAAAGCGGGAATCGAACCTGGAACCCTCAAGTTGCTGGCACGGCCGCTCTACCAACCGAGCTATACCACCCCAACAAACAACAAACAAAACACATACTAAAACAAAAATGTTATTTTCCCCTCGTCTTTTTCCCATTTTCAATCCTTTTTTAAAAATGCTCCAGGGAGCCACTCGGGCTGCGCGAAAGAGCCCCGGGTTGCTGTCCACCGCGTTAGACGTTTAGCTTCCATGAGGGAGCCTCATTCCTGTAACTGACTGACTTGTGATTGACAGGGGAACAGATGTTGGATCTGCCGCCGGAGCTCTGCGTGTCCGTGTTCAGTTACCTGAGCACGAAGGAAAAGCACGCCGTCCGATGCTGCTGCAAGGCCCTCAGGAAGCTCATCGACCACCCTTGCCTGTGGAGGAGGCACATTGTGGTGCTGAAGGATCTCACCCGCTACACCCCTGGCTTCTGGGACACCCTGCGCCACCGCAAGGTGACCCGGGTGGTTGTGTGGAAATTTAAGCATAAGGATTGGTGGATGCTCGCCAAGTTCCTCCCAACGCTCGCCGCCATCGTGTTCAAGTACGTAGGGTTGCACAAGAGGATGAAACTGGACCTGGACTACCTCATGCTGTTCTCAGATCTCAAGGACGTGGGCGTACGGAACACCGCCTTGTCGAAGCCCATGCTGGGCCCCAGCCTGATCGCCCGGCTGACAGGTCGTCTGACACACCTGAGCATATGCAACGTCAGCCTGACGTGCATCAGCGCCTTCTTTAAAGCCGTGTCGCACCTGAGTAACCTGCAGTACCTGCTCTTCCACCACCTGGAAGAGGTGAGTCCCGTGCCCCGCCAAGACTTGACCCACATGATGGTGCAGCTGAAGCAGCTCAAACACCTCTCATGGGGAATGAGGGGGCGGCCGCAGGAACCTGTGCCCGACGACTGCCTGAGCCTCCCGGACCCTCGGCATCCAGGTAAACCCCACCCTCATGCCACCACCAACACTGATTCCATGAACCAGGCCGAGAGAAGCTTTTTATTGCGTTGCCTTCCTCAGGATCCCAGTACGACGGCCCAGCTCTGACCACCTTGGAGCTGGAGGTCTACCACAATACCATCCTGCCCGAGGTGGCCTTTTGGAGCCTGACCTCGCTCAGATCGCTGACGGTGCGCTACAGGTCCTTTCCAGATGGCGTGAATTGTCGCCTGAACTCCTGGCTGAGTCCCATCAAGCACCTGGAGTCTTTCAGCATCTACGGTGAGTTGTTGCCAGGAGGTACCTTGATGAAGATGCTACCAAAACACATGCTGGTAATGTACACTCCCTTAGGCTTGTGGTGGCGGATCTCCGCTCTTCGGTGACCACTCTTACTTGATTATGTAATAAGTGCATGATGAAGGATACACCTCTCTTTCACTTTTACTCGCTGAATATAGCTACACAAATCATTTCTGCAAAGAAGGCGCCTTTGAGGTGTGTTGTGAAGCGGAGTTGATGTGAAAAATAATAAGTGTTATACAGAATTCTGTGTGTATTTTATGCATCTTGGTATTGAAGTGATATCATGTCCCGATCTGCTTTTTGCAGGAAGATATAGAATAGAGTTTTATGGTCATTATTACAGTGAACAGGTTCAAAGAACAACAAAGTTGGAGCAGATCCCCTAAGGCAGTGTTTAGTGTGCCGCGGCACACTAGTGTGCCGTGAGATACAGTCTGGTGTGCCGTGGGAGATTATCTAATTTCACCTATTTTGGTTAGAAATATTTTTTGCAAACCAGTAATTATAGTTTGCAAATGATGTGTTGTTGTTGAGTGTCTGTGCTGTGTAGAGCTCGGCAGAGTAACCGTGTAATACTCTTCCATATCAGTAGATGGCAGCCGATAGCTAATTGCTTTGTAGATGTCGGAAACAGCGGGAGGCAGGGTGCAGGTAAAAAGGTGTCTAATGCTTAAACCAAAAATAAACAAAAGGTGAGTGCCCCTAAGAAAAGGCATTGAAGTTTAGGGAAGGCTATGCGGAACGAAACTAAAGCTGAACTGGCTACAAAGTAAACAGAATGCTGGAGGACAGCAAAGACTTACTGTGGAGCAAAGACGGCGTCCACAATGTACATCCGAACACGACATGACAATCAACAATGTCCCGACAAAGAAGGATAAAAACAACTGAAATATTCTTGATTGCTAAAACAAAGTAGATGCGGGAAATATCGCTCAAAAGAAGACATGAAACTGCTACAGGAAAATACCAAAAAAAGAGAAAAAGCCACCAAAATAGGAGCGCAAGACAAGAACTAAAACACTACACACAGGAAAACACCAAAAAAAACCAAATAAGTCATGGCGTGATGTGACAGGTGGTGACAGTACACCTACTTTGAGACAAGAGCTATATTGATGCATGCTTGGTTATGGTTTAAAGTCATATCCAACAATTGTGACAACAATTTTTGACTGTCAACTGAGTTTTGTTTTTTAATGATTTCTGCTGGTGGTGTGCCTCTGGATTTTTTCAATGAAAAAAATGCGCCTTGGCTCAAAAAAGGTTGAAAAACACTGCCCTAAGGTGCATACATAATAGTATAGTAATATAAATAGTAAAAAAGAATATATGAAAAAAAATATATATATATTAAAAAATGTATATATACATATATATATATATATATATTTTTTTTTTAATATATATATTTTTTAATGTATTCTTTTTCTCTTTTTTTTTTTTTTAATATATATATTTTTTTATATATTCTTTTTCTCAGCTCGTGGGTCCATGACGATGACTTCTGTTTTGTTTGATCCCTTCACGTCAGAGAAACCCTCTGAGTGATTGCTGCTGTGTGAGGGAGGGAGACTGATAATCCAAATGCACATTGTCCAGTGCTTTGACACTGTCTGGGGAAAATTGTATATGTGACCTTTCAGTTGTTCAGTTTGTAGTAAAAGATTCTCCCGGACACTAATGTGCAAAGACACATGAAAACCTTATTGTTGTTCAGTTTGCGGTAAAAGTCTCTCAAAAATGTAGTATCCAATTACACATGAAAACACACACCGGAGAGAAACCTTTCATTTGCTCAAACAGTGGCAATGGGTTTTCTCGAAAGGAAAGCACACACACAGGAGAAAAGCTTTCCAGTTGTTCAGTTTGCGGTAAAATATTCTTACAGGGATGTAATATGGAAAGATACATGAGAACACACACAGGAGAAAAACCCTTCGGTTGCTCAAACTGCAGCAAAAGGTGTTCTCAAAGGGCAACGATGCTGACACATTTGAGAACACACACAGGAAAAAAAAACTTTATGTGTTCAGTTTGTGGTAAAATATTCTCCAAAAAAGGGATAATGTAATCACACATGAAAACATTCAGGAGAAAAAACGTTCAGTTGTTCAGTGTGTAATAAAAGATACACTGACAAATAAATAGTAAAATAGAATATATATAAAAAAATAATATATATAAAATATATATATATATATATATTTTTTTTTTTCAATATATATATTTTTTTCAATATTATTTTTTACTATTTATATTACTATACTATTATGTATGCACCTTAGGGGATCTGCTCCAACTTTGTTGTTCTTTGAACCTGTTCACTGTAATAATGACCATAAAACTCTATTATTGCACTTACCAAGAGGCCCTTTGGGATATATTTCACAGTCCAACATTATTGCACATTATAGTCAGGTTATTGCACATTATTCTATTTCACAGTCCAGTATTATTGCACATATCAAGAGGCCATTTAGGATATATTGCACAGTCCAACATTATTGCACATTATAGTCCAACAAATAAAAGACGTGACACATGAGGTCATGACGGACACATTGTGCTCACTCAGGGCCTGTTTAATGCTACTATGGCTCTTAGGTAAAAAAAAAAAAACATTTAGTCTATTTGTGCCCGCTTTTAGCACCCTAGGTCCCTTGTGTACTCACAGAGTTTGTGCCCAGCCATCTTAACTTGGTTGACCACCACTTTTTATCACTTCCGAGAAGAAGTCACGTGACAGATTGCAAGCAATACAAATATGATGTACATTTTTACTACTGTCGTCATATCATGATGACACATTTCAGTCGTGTTCTGCAAATCTGACTTTTGGGATGATGTCTCGATTCAACCCAATTCTCAATATACATAATTTTGTAATTAAAACCTTTTCAAATCAAGTTACAGATCACAGGTCACAAAAGCTCCTTTTGGCTGCTGCCGTACAACTTATAAGCGCAATGTTGGCATAAAAACATATTTTTAAAAATGTGTTTTTTAAATGTTATCTACAAAAAATATAGACTGTTAATCAATCTATCAAAAGAAAATTGAGCAACCCCAACGCCAACCCAATCCCATCTTTACAATATGCTGAGAAGAAGAAATACAAATACAATACTGTATTTTCCAGACTATAAGACGCTACTTTTTTCCTACGCTACCCTGCGGCTTATAAAACAGTGCGTCTTATTCATGGGGTGGTCTTCGCTTACGACGATGTTATTTTGTATTCAATAAATGGTTTTCATAAAACGCCAACAGAGACACTAAAGAGACGTGTCATTGTTTGTGCTTTGGCGCCATCTTTGAGAGGAGCTGCTGGTTGAACGTGTAAAGTATTTCTATCTGTTTAGTGTCTTGAACCGGAAGCACAAATGCCGTTCCGTCGTCTGGTGTGTTTCTACTCGAATGTTTTTTTCATTCATCACTCCATGCAGCGTTTGTAAGTTTTAAGATATAACTAAATCTATTCAAACTTACTGTCGAACATGCTATTGTAATGTAATCAAGCTAGCATCATTAGCATTAGCTAATGCGCTGACACGTTCACAAGTGTCTGTTGGAATTATTAACCTGCAATGGCATTCTGTTTGTATTGTTTCAGTTTCACAATTTCCTCAGTAAATTCACCAAAACGTGACCGTGGAGTTATTGAGTCTGTTTAGCTGATTAGAGAGCAAGCTTCCTCAGCTAGTGGGTCCACGACGATGACTTCTGTTTTGTTTGATCAGCCGTTTTACTGCCGTTTTACAGACACTGTTTAAAAACAATTAAGGTATGTCAATGAAAATGTACAAATATTTATGTGTAAATAACTCATTTCACAACGTATATATCTGCCGTGTATAGTCCGGTGCAGCTAATATATGGGGAAAAAATGTATTCGGAAATGTAGTGGTTGCGGGGTGCTCCAAAGTCCGGAAAAAACATTACTAAAAAACTACTAACAGTACAAAAAAAAAAAGGAAAACCACACTTTTGTATAAGCAACAGTATCAGTAGTAATAGCATTTATAACAAAGTTGATTATTGTTTTTAATCTACAAAATGTATTCTTTAAAAAAAAAAGTTAAATTGTTTAAAAAAACGCGATTTGGATTTAAATACATTTTTTTGAGCGTATGTAATACAAATGAATAAGGAAATAATGTAAATAATTAATGGATTTTGTTACACAGCCATTCTACGTTGTTTGTCTGTATATAATTGTGACAAATATGTACTCATTCAATGATCTTGAAAATTAGAAGTATCAGATTTGGTATGACCGACACTGCCAATGTAATTACTTGGTATCAAAGCAACACCCACATTTGTGGTATCACCAGTAACCAGATTTGAGCCCTCCGTGTCGGACGTTCTCACAATGTTTTGCGGTTCCCGAGACAGGCATCAACTTCCTGGCCAAGTACTGGACCAACATCCCCGCCAGCGTGACCAGCCTGACGCTGCGTGTGAACGTCATTCTCAAGGACTTGGACTCCATCGCTGCCAAAGTCCCGTCTCTGGAGCACCTGGACATCAACAATAAAAACGAGAGCCAGGAGGGCAGCCTGTGTTGTTGCATCGCCAAGTTGTTCCCTCAACTCAAGACGCTGCGCATAAGGTGAGACCCCACCCCGCCTTGGCGGGGATCTGAGTTTTTACTTGAATTCTGAGCGCCGCTCTCTCGCCTTCCAGGTTCCCCATGCAGGGTCGTGGGTTGGACCTGCTAAGCCTCAACCACCTGCGGCACCTGGAGCGACTGGAGCTGATGATGGATTGCTCCAGGGTCCGGAAGAAATGCCTGAAGCGGAACCCCTGCTCCATCCCCTCCATGCAGGACGTCGCCAACCATCTGCAGGTGATGTCGGCCGACAGGATCACCGTGGTCATCATCCCTTCACCTCAGAGAAACCCTCTGAGTGATTGCTTCTGTGTGAGGGAGGGAGACTGATGACCCAAATGCACATTGTCCAGTGCTTTGACACTGTCTGGGGAAAATTGTATATGTGACCTTTCAGTTGTTCAGTTTGTAGTAAAAGATTCTCCCGGACACTAATGTGCAAAGACACATGAGAACACATACAGGAGAAAAACCTTATTGTTGTTCAGTTTGCGGTAAAAGTCTCTCTCAAAAATGTAGTATCCAATCACACATGAAAACACACACCGGAGAGAAACCTTTCATTTGCTCAAACAATGGCAATGGGTTTTCTCGAAAGGAAAGCACACGCACAGGAGAAAAGCTTTCCAGTTGTTCAGTTTGCGGTAAAATATTCTTACAGGGATGTAATATGGAAAGATACATGAGAACACACGCAGGAGAAAAACCTTTCGGTTGCTCAATCTGCAGCGAAAGGTGTTCTCAAAGGGCAACGATGCTGACACATTTGAGAACACACACAGGAAAAAAAACAACTTTAGGTGTTCAGTTTGTGGTAAAATATTCTCCAAAAACGGGATAATGTAATCACACATAAAAACATTCGGGAGAAAAAACGTTCAGTAGTTCAGTGTGTAATAACTAATAATTAACTTTTCCTTTTTGGAAGTCCTCTTTGAATGGACTCCTGCTGAGTCACTAATGGTTTACTGCAGGGCTTCTCTAAAGGGACCCTCCCGTCGACTGGGTTGAACTCCAACGTGCAGGCTTTGAGCCGGGGGTGGCCAACAAGAATTGACACCCTAGCCCGTCGTCTCTCACTGCTTGCAATGCCAGAGTGGAAGAGTCCAGCCCCTATCGAGAGAACTGGTTCCAGAGCCCTTGCTGTGCGTCGAAGAGATCCAGCCGGAACTTCTCCACTTCGCGTAGTAGCTCAGGCTCCTTCCCCCCCCAGCGAGGTAACTTTCCACGTCCCAAAAATTAGCTTCTGTAACCGAGGATCAGACCGCCAAGTGCCCAGGCGCTCGCCATCATGCCCCACCTCCGGGCCTGGCTCCAGAGGGGGGCCCCGGAAATCTTAGTCCTTGTTTTCTCATTTCCATAAAGGTATTCGAGCTGCTCTTTGTCTGATCCCTCACCTAGGACCTGTTTGTCTTGGAAGACCCTACCAGGGTTCATAGAAGTCCCCGGACAACATAGCTCCTAGGAACATTGGGACACGCAAACTCCTCTACCACGACAAGGTGTCAGCTTAGAACGGAGATTTATGGAATGTGGGACTATAAAAGGCATCGGGTGCTGTCGCATGAGGCAGAAGCGGAAACTGACGTCAGACACCACCTGGACCACCTGCTAGCCAGATCGTTTTGCTGCGGAGCCACTACTTGGAGCATATCCACATTTTTTACCTTTTTTGTGTTTTTATCATTGGCCTGTGGAGAAATGGGACTAAAAGAGACAATTACCAGGAGGACTTGAGTTGGATGCGTGGTACCGTAAGTAGGCTGTGGCTTCCAATATTTTATCGCTTGCCCGTACATGCATGTCACATATGTGACTTTGGGTAATATATTTTCTGTATAAACTTTGGGTGTTGATCTGCACTTTGGACTGTGGGGTTGAGTGTGGTGGCATTGTATTGGCGGGTTACATGGACGGCGGGAGGGGGGAGATAGTTGTTTTGCGGGATTAATTTGTTTGGTATTAAAAAGAAAGCCTGATTGGGGTGT
Organism: Nerophis lumbriciformis; assembly: GCF_033978685.3. Lineage (NCBI taxonomy): Eukaryota > Metazoa > Chordata > Actinopteri > Syngnathiformes > Syngnathidae > Nerophis > Nerophis lumbriciformis. The sequence goes on from NC_084560.2 coordinate 35,224,537, forward strand.
GGCCAGTGTTGGGTTACTTACTGAAAACCAGTAACTAGTTACAGTTACTAGTTACTTTATTTCAAAAGTAACTCAGTTACTTACACCAAAAAGTAATGCGTTACTGTGAAAAGTAACTATTTAGTTACTTTTTTTTTTAATAGTTTTTTTTAAGGCTCCCGTTAATGCCCTTTTAGCCTTCATTTCAGTACTGTTATTGCACTGGAGAATAATATAATCTGTTGATCAACTTGACATGCATTTGCATCACTGCACTCTGCTAAGCAATGTGGTCTACATACAACACACAAAGACAAAGATACGTTTCAAAGGGCCAATTTGTTTCAGGCCAGAACAAATTGACAAAACTATTTTAAATAGCTGCAACATAACATACATAAGTAACAAACCGCATAAGGCTGCAGCTAACGATTATTTTTCTATCGATTAATCTATAGATTATTTTTTCGATTAATCGGTTAATCTATAGATTATTTTTTCGATTAATCTATAGATTATTTTTCCTTTTACCGATTATTTTTTTTATTTAAAATGAAGATGAAAAAATAAATGTAGGCCAGTTTTTTCAAAAGGCATGGCTTTTATTTACAAAAAAAAAAGTATGGCCACTCAGTCAACATTGACAACAACATGACAAAATATTCTGTAACAATGTAAACATTTAACAAAATTAAAAGTAGCTTATTTGCTTTTAATGTGCAAATATAAAAGTAAACATCCAGTGCAAATCTTAATATTCTGCAATAGTATAAGCATTTCAAAAGTACAGGTATTGCTTATTTTGCTTTAAAATGTGCAAAAATAAAGATAAAAATCCAATTAAAAAAAGTGCAAAACGGAAATATTCTGTAACAACAGTGTAAACATTTCAACAAAAGTAAAAGTATTGCTTATTTGCTAAAATGTGCAAAAATAAAGATAAACATCCAATACAAAAAAGTGCAAAACGAAATATTCTGTAACAACAGTGTAAACATTTCAACAAAAGTAAAACTTTTGCTTATTTTGCTTAATAACACAACAATGATAGTATGATTAAAGTGAAAGTTAATTGTTCGTTTGTACATAGTATACGTAATTGTTAATGTTGTAAAAGGTATTTGCACAACTAATTAACGTTAGCGTTAAAGAGGAGCGCGTCTTTGTAAACACTGAACAGGCACGCCAAACGCTCCTCTCAGAGCGAAACGGTGCTTTAGTTTATGAATTTACAACGCAGATACAAATGACACATTCATGTTTTTGTGTAATGATGACAACGTATACTCACGCGGACGATTGACTAGTTGATGGTGATGGCAAGAACGCTGCCGTTGTGCTGCTATGATAGGCCATTTCCGCTCGACACAGTGTGCATACAACAACATTATTAGCAGAGGTGGGTAGAGTAGCCAGAAATTGTACTCAAGTAAGAGTACTGTTACTTTAGAGATTTATTACTCAATTAAAAGTAAGGAGTAGTCACCCAAATATTTACTTGAGTAAAAGTAAAAAGTATGTTGTGAAAAAACTACTCAAGTACTGAGTAACATACACACACATATCATATTTATATTTATATATATATATATATATATATATATATATATATATATATATATATATGTGTGTGTGTGTGTGTGTATATATGTGTGTGTATATATATATGTATATATATACACACACACATGTGTATATATATATATATATATATATATATATATACATACATTGATATATACAGTATATAATTTATATTTATTTATTTTGCCGTTTTTGTTTACATGTTAAAGGTGTTTTAATGAATATACATGCATGTTTAACATATAGATTCCTTTCTTTCATGAAGACAAGAATATAAGTTGGTGTATTACCTGATTCTGATTACTTGCATTGATTGTAATCAGGAAGTAGTGCTGGTAACGTCCACGTTTTCAAATGGAGGAGAAAAAAAGTTCCTCCTTTCTGTCTAATACCACATGAAAGTGGTTGTTATTTGGCATCTTATTTGTCCACCTTCCATATTCGTTTTTATACCCTTTACAAGAAATACATTGGCGGCAAACTCCGTAGCTTGCTAGCTTGTTTGCGCTGGCTTTCGGAGACTCTTATTTTGAAAGCGCAGGCGCGATGGAGCGGGACTTTTATTGTGAAGACAGGAACTGTGCAGTCAGTCTTTACGGTTGAAATAAAAAAAGGGTCTTTTTTCCTTCACACTTTTGATTGATTGATTGGAACTTTTATTAGTAGATTGCACAGTACAGTGCATATTCCGTACAATTGACCACTAAATGGTAACACCCGAAGTTAGCTCGGAGCCAGTCAGGTCATGTGACCCCTGGCTCTGTTTGATTGGTCCAACGTCACCAGTGACTGCATCTGATTGGTGGAACGAAGTGAAACGTCACCAGTAAGGCAGGCACTATGAAGGTCTGTCTGACAGACCAAAACAAACAAAGCGTGCATTAACAGATCGATAAAAATTAGTAGCGAGTAGCGAGCTGAATGTAGATAAAAGTAGCGGAGTAAAAGTAGCGTTTCTTCTTAGGCCGTATATTGAAATACTCCCACACTTTTGACGACTTTTGGCGTGCTTTTTTCCCCTCGCTCGCACCGCTCGCATCGTCTGCTTTGCGCTCCGGTAGTGTGACGTAAATATGCGACGCGTCGACGAACAAAAACGTCCTCGACGTATTTACGTAACCGATGACGTCGACTACGTCGACGCGTCGTTTCAGCCCTAAAACCGCATAATAACAACATAGCTGTAAACCTGTCTTCACCCAAGGAAGGCACACATGACATGATTATATGTCATGCCACTATATACAGCACACATACTGCTATACACATGCCTAACCAGGCGTTTTTTTCTCTCAAGGAATTGTGAAATAAAATCATGTCTTCAGTGAGCGAGTAGGGGCGTGTCCTGGCGCGCTGCCAGCGGAGGTGCCAGCCTAGCATGCAGTAGAAGGAATGAAAACATCTTTAAATTGTGCTTTATTTTTCAAATTTTTGCATGTTCAATTGCTGAAAAACCAGGAGCCTCTGGGTGTGGGGGTTGCTTTCCTTGTCACCCCCCACCAGGCGGCCCCCAGACCTCCGGCTTATTTTCAGTCTTTTTCATTAAGTTCAAATCACATGCCTGACACACGAACCCTATTATATAAAAAATATTGAAAATCAACAACTTGTTGCATTTGTAAACAGCTAAAAGTATGTACAAAGCAAACTTTCACCTGCTACAACAATTATTTTCAACAAAAGAGGAGAAACATAACCTTAGGAAAAAATATAACTTACAACTAGAGATGTCCGATAATATCGGGCTGCCGATATTATCGGCCGATAAATGCTTTAAAATGTAATATCGGAAATTATCGGTATCGGTTTCAAAAAGTAAAATGTATGACTTTTTAAAACACCGCTGTACGGAGTGGTATACGGACGTAGGGAGAAATACAGAGGGCGCATAAACCTTAACGACGCTGCCTTTGCGTGCCGGCCCAATCACATAATATCTACGGCTTTTCACACACAAAAGTGAATGCCAGGCATACTTGGTCAACATCCATACAGGTCACACTGAGGGTGGCCGTATAAACAACTTTAACACTGTTAAAAATATGCGCCACATTGTGAACCCACACCAAACAAGAATGACAAAACACAATTCGGGAGAACATCTGCACCGTAACACAACAAACACAACAGAACAAATACCCAGAACCCCTTGCAGCACTAACTCTTCCGGGACGCTACAGTATACACCCCCCGCTACCCCTAACTCTCCTGTGACTGACTCCACTGCAGATGGAATCGGCTATGGCTTTCAGGACTTGGCCGTGTCGCCAGCGGTACGGCCCTTCACCCAGGGCTTTTGGACAACAGTTCATAATGTGCTCCAAGGTTCCAAGGGGGCATGCTGGTGTCTCCACCTTCCCCCAGGTGAAGAGGTTGGATGGACTTGTTAGCACGCCGTAGACCGCCGGGATCAAGAATTTTATCCGATGGGGTTCGGCTTTCCAGAGTTCGGTCCATGTGACCTTGCGCTCTGCTGCTTGTTCCCATCTCGTCCAGGCGCCCTGTTGCTGCATTCCCGCCATCTCAACTCCTGCTCGCACCTCCTCGAGGATCAGTGACCTCCTCTCTTTCCCCTGCGCCTTATCATAGCATGGTGTTCTTCTGCTACCTACGCCAGCTCTCCCTTGCGCCAATGTTCCCACCAACATCCTTTGCCGTAGCCTTGACTCTGCGACATCCATAGCCTCGTCAGCTCTCCACTTCCGCCCCTTCTGGACTTCAATCCCAGCCTGGGCAACCTTTGGGTAACCGGACTCCCGATATTGTAGGAGCTCCATGGACCGCGTCACCATGAGCTCTTTGCTCAAGCGGCTGATGGGGAGCTTCAGCTTGTTATTCTGCCTGCAATGCTGCTCAGGCTTTGCGGCAGTCCCAGCCACCTGCGCAGGAACCTACTAGCCCTCATCTCAAAGCCTTCCACCGTTGAAATGGGGACTTCTTACATCATGAGGGGCCAGAGGATCCGAGGAAGAATCCCATGCTGGTAAATCCAGGCCTTGAACTTGCCAGGAAGGCCAGACTTGTCCACCACGGCCAGCCAGGTCTCCAGGTCTTGGTTCGTCGCTTTTGTGGAGGCTGCGTCTCTCAGGCTGCGATTGAACACCTTCCCCAAGTTCCTCACAGGTTTCTCGGTGAGTGATGGTATTTTGGTGGTGCCAAGTGAGAAGCACAACTTGCCAGTAACCTTCCCTTTCTTTAGCACAAGGGACCTCGACTTGAAGCTCATGCGAGCCCAGGAAATCACCTCCTGAAGGCAATTTAGGATCCACCTGCAGCCTGGGACAGATGTAGTGGTCACTGTCAGGTCGTCCATGAAGGCTCGGATGGGTGGCTGTCGGACTCCAGACCTGGAGAGGGGTCCTCTACACTGAACTTCCGCAGATATGTACAATATACACACTGCAAGTATATATATAATGTAGTAACAGACACCTTCATAACAATATGTAATATGTACAATATACACACTGCAAGTATATATATATAATGTAGTAACAGACACCTTCATAACAATATGTAATATGTACAATATACACACTGCAAGTATATATATAATGTAGTAACAGACACCTTCATAACAATATGTAATATGTACAATATACACACTGCAAGTATATATATATAATGTAGTAACAGACACCTTCATAACAATATGTAATATGTACAATATACACACTGCAAGTATATATATAATGTAGTAACAGACACCTTCATAACAATATGTACAATATACACACTGCAAGTATATATATAATGTAGTAACAGACACCTTCATAACAATATGTAATATGTACAATATGCACACTGCAAGTATATGTATAATGTAGTAACAGACACCTTCATAACAATATGTAATATCTACAATATACACACTGCAAGTATATATAATGTAGTAGCAGACACTTTCATAACAATATGTAATATCTACAATATACACACTGCAAGGATATGTATAATGTAGTAACAGAAACCTTCATAACAGTATGTAATATGTACAATATACACACTGCAAGTATAATATATAATGTAGTAACAGACACCTTCATAACAATATGTAATATTTACAATATACACACTGCAAGTATATATAATGTAGTAGCAGACACCTTCATAACAATATGTAATATCTACAATATACACACTGCAAGGATATATATAATGTAGTAACAGACACCTTCATAACAGTATGTAATATGTACAATATACACACTGCAAGTATAATATATAATGTAGTAACAGACACCTTCATAACAATATGTAATATGTACAATATACACACTGCAAGTATATATATAATGTAGTAACAGACACCTTCATAACAATATGTAAAATGTACATTATACACACTGCAAGTGTAATATATAATGTAGTAACAGACACCTTCATAACAATATGTAATATCTACAATATAGACACTGCAAGTATATATATAATGTAGTAACAGACACCTTCATAACAATATGTAATATCTACAATATACACACTGCAAGTATATATATAATGTAGTAACAGAAACCTTCATAACAGTATGTAATATGTACAATATACACACTGCAAGTATATATATAATGTAGTAACAGACACCTTCATAACAATATGTAATATGTACAATATACACACTGCAAATATATATATAATGTAGTAACAGACACCTTCATAACAATATGTAATATGTACAATATACACACTGCAAGTATATATATAATGTAGTAACAGACACCTTCATAACAATATGTAATATGTTCAATATTTACCATATTTTGGTCATTTTAATCATTTCCGTGACGGACTTATTCCGCGCATTGATTTCTTTATCCATAGCAGCGCACGTCCGACTTCCAGTGTGTTCCTACTTCCGGATACAAAACACTTGTGTATGTTCTAATCATGGCGGACTTGGTAACAGACAACGAAGACGACTATTTTTGGACAAATGAGGATTCTCAACCTTATACTTTTGAAGCTAAATGAACGAAGGGTTAACTTCTGCTTCTAGAAGGGAGCACGAAGAAGAGTGTGAGAGGTTGGAGCAGACTGAAGCCGGGAGAGTGGGGTGAAATCAACTCTAAGTTGCAAAATGTGGAATTTGGAGACAAGCTATTTCAACATAAATGGAGTGCTTACTTCAAACAAACCAGAAAAATTGTCCCCGGCCAGCTGGACCAAACAGACATCGAGTGAGTCACACTTTATATTAATCATGAGACACGCAGCACGTCATGCATGTATCATGACACACAGCATACGCTCTCTGGCTAGCTGTGTACAAACAAAACATGAAATAATACTTTACAGATACTGTAATATGATTGTTCATGTTTTTCACTCAGTACAGATTGGTGTCCTATCACAGTGTTGTGCAGGGGCGTCACTAGCTTTTAAGAACAGTACCCACATATGCGGTCCTCTCCAAGGTTTCTCATAGTCATTCACATCGACGTCCCACTGGGGTGAGTTTTTCCTTGCCCTTATGTGGGCTCTGTACCGAGGATGTCGTTGTGGCTTGTGCAGCCCTTTGAGACACTTGTGATTTAGGGCTATATAAATAAACATTGATTGATTGATTGATTGATATATATATATATATATATATATATATATATAGATATATATATTTATATACAGGTAAAAGCCAGTAAATTAGAATATTTTGAAAAACTTGATTTATTTCAGTAATTGCATTCAAAAGGTGTAACTTGTACATTATATTTATTCATTGCACACAGACTGATGCATTCAAATGTTTATTTCATTTATTTGAAGTGGCAACAAATGAAAATCCAAAATTCCGTGTGTCACAAAATTAGAATTTTGTGTAAGGCTAATACAAAAAAGGGATTTTTAGAAATGTTGGCCAACTGAAAAGTATGAAAATGAAAAATATGAGCATGTACAATACTCAATACTTGGTTGGAGCTCCTTTTGCCTCAATTACTGCGTTAATGCGGCGTCGCATGGAGTCGATGAGTTTCTGGCACTGCTCAGGTGTTATGAGAGCCCAGGTTGCTCTGATAGTGGCCTTCAACTCTTCTGCGTTTTTGGGTCTGGCATTCTGCATCTTCCTTTTCACAATACCCCACAGATTTTCTATGGGGCTACTAAGGTCAGGGGAGTTGGCGGGCCAATTTAGAACAGAAATACCATGGTCCGTAAACCAGGCACGGGTAGATTTTGCGCTGTGTGCAGGCGCCAATTCCTGTTGGAACTTGAAATCTCCATCTCCATAGAGCAGGTCAGCAGCAGGAAGCATGAAGTGCTCTAAAACTTGCTGGTAGACGGCTGCGTTGACCCTGGATCTCAGGAAACAGAGTGGACCGACACCAGCAGATGACATGGCACCCCAAACCATCACCCAACCATGCAAATTTTGCATTTCCTTTGAAAATCGAGGTCCCAGAGTCTGGAGGAAGACAGGAGAGGCACAGGATCCACGTTGCCTGAAGTCTAGTGTAAAGTTTCCACCATCAGTGATGGTTTGGGGTGCCATGTCATCTGCTGGTGTCGGTCCATTATTATTATTATGTACTGATGATAGTCATACGTGAATGAGCTCAGCTCCTGTTCTCCTCCATGTGTAAAGTGAGAAACACAGCTGATGCTCTAGAAGGAAGTAACCCCAAAGATAGCAAATGGTAAAAAAAGAGTGCACATTTAACTTTACTAATAACCAGGACCTTCATGGTGCATTTCAGGCTAACTAGCTAACTTAGTAGCAGCATTGTTTTAGAGCGGGAATGTAACTTTTGCCTGCAAAACAACAAACGTAGGACGTGCACAGACGCTGTCTATAGTGTGCTAGACAGGTTTTTATTTGTCAAACACAGACCTGGTGTAAAGTGGAGCTAATACGTTTTACTACAAGCAGTGATGAATACTTACTTTCTTGAAAAAGTTTCTTATGTCCATTTTGCATTCGTTCACGTTCTTGTTCTGCAGCGCTGTGTGCTTCAAAGCTGCCTGCACACCTGCAGGACCGCAAGCAAGGTCGCAGAGAAAATGTAGATTGGATTTTGAGTGATGTGGGCGTTTTCTATATGAACAAGTGGAATGGATTGGATACCGACGCACTAAAGGGGCTCTCTACCTTACGCTATGAAGTGAGGGGAAACTGAGTGAATAATGACAGGTTATATTAATATTCATTTAAACTCATATTCGGGCCACTTTATAATGAATATGTCGGCATGTATTTGTAAAAAAAAAAAAAAAAAAAAACATAACACAAAATTATTTAGAGGCTAGAGCCCCCCTAAAATAGGCCTAAAAACGTTAATGGTGTTGCGCATAACAAACTCAAATGCATTTCAGGTTGATGTAGAAGCTAGCTTATCTTTCGCCTTAGTTAGCTTCTACGGCTAACACTGAAACACGCCGATGTGTTACTACGCTCGAGTTCTTCCGTGTTCGCTCTTACAATAACAATGTGGCTATAGCTTGGTTAGTATACAGGTTACGGAACATAAATTAAGTATTGTTGAGGGTTTTTGAATGCATTTTTAAAGCGATTTAGTGGTAGAATTGATTGCGTCCATTAGCTGCATTGCTAGCTATCTAGAACGAGACGATTTTTACATGTTAAAATGTCTCTCATAATAATTGTGAACGACAGGCAAAATCCCCCCCCCAAAAAGTGCAGTTCTCCTTTAAATATTTATTTATGATTATTTTATTTATTGTTTATGTATTTAATATTTATCTACTTAAACAGTTGTCTATTTATTTACATACTCAGTTATTCACTGTGGTGTTACAAATTGAGTACAAACAAATGTGTTAGAAATTGCTGTGAAACAAAAAAAGGGTAAAACTGAAAAAGCTCTGAGTTTTTTCTAATCCTTTTTGGACATGCTGTAATGAGGAAACTGGAAATATGTGAAGTATAATATAGTAATTGTATGCATGTTTATAATAAACCAACACAAGAACCATATACACATCTCGGCGGGATTATTGCAATGCTTCTTATTTTGCGGTCAGCCAGTCTTCTCCCTCTCGTGAAGAGCTGGTCCAAAACACAGCTGCATCTCTTTGAACACAGCAGAGAGAACTCGTTTTTTTCCGTTTTAGCATGAAAGAAATACACGGCCCTTTAAAAACCTCATTAAGTGAGATATTTTCAGAAGAAACGATCATAAACATTATGCAGATTACCTTGTTTATTTTGACATGACACAACAATCAGACATGAGACCATTTTTTTACTCATAGTAATACATGTTTTTTTTAAACATGTATTACCATCAGTAATAAAACATTACTATTACACAAATATCCACATGTTACTCATTTTATTTCATGGGTTTGACCTGACAAAACAATTTCTTTATATGTTTTGATATTTCTTTCATTTTCACTCCATATATGATTGGATTTAACAGAGGACTATACACAACCACTTGTAAAGTCATTACTAAACTTACTCTTTTTGGAAGGTCTGACTGCAGTTGATCGGTCATAGCATCAAAAACAATTAAACAAGTGAAGGAGGATAAAACTATCAGGTGGGGTAAACATGTCTCTGTAGCTTTTTTCCTAACTTCCCCACAACTGTGAGCAGTTATTATAAATATCTTTATGTATGTAAAAAGAATGAACATCACAGGAGAAATAACATTAGTTATTGTGACAATCAAAACATAAATATTAAGAAATGTTGATTTTACACAGTGAAGCTTGTGGACTGAAGTGTTACACCAGACTCCACCTGTAGTAAAAGTGCACATTTTTTGTTTAGAATTCATTACAACTCCAACTGCGAGCTCCACTGCAGGTATAAACCAGGCCAAAGTCAAGAGGACAATAACAGTTCTTTTTCCCATGATAGTTGGATACTGCAGAGGTTTGCAGATAGACACATACCTGTCATAAGCCATGGCTGACAACAGTAAGAAGTCTGATCCACCTAATGAATGAACAACAAAATATTGAAACATACAAGCAGAATGAGAAATGGTCTGTTTTTCAGATAAGACGTCAATGAAAAGTTTAGGGTAGATACCACTGCTAAACAAAAGAGAGTTGAGTGACAAAGCAGCAATGAAAATGTACATAGGCTCATGAAGGTTCCTGTGGATCCAGATTAGACATATAATGGTGCAGTTAGCACAGAGGATGAGAATATATAGTGTCAAAAAGATGACAAAGTAAATATAGCCATATTTCTTCATGTCTACATAGCCACCAAAAGTTATATATGTTCCATTGAATTCAGCATCCATGAAGTTAGTCCCAGAAAAATGAATACCGGTAAAAAAAGATCCAGCAGACTGTGTCGAAGCAAACAAGAGTCCTAAAATAAAGATCACAGTGATTGATGTGCAGGGAGCTGGTCTTCCTCTTCATCTCCACAATGCACAAAGTGAAGTGTCGGAGGAGGATCACATCTTTTATAAGACTTGTTCGCCCTCCATGGATCTCATTATGTGATCCACAAAGAGTTGCTGTCATGTCAACAAGCACCTCCAAGTCTTTAGGACCTCCTGTCACTCAAACTTTCTATGACAGCCAGTCTTTAACATGTGAAGGACTCAATTATTTTTAATACTAACTACACGTTGTGTTAGCATACACATACACCTGGTGGCAGCATGTCTCTCTTTACCTGCTTGTGGCCATGAGGGAATTGTATTGCTTTGCTTCAAACGATCACACTGTAAAATAAATCTAAGACATACTTGCCAACCCTCCTGGATTTTCCAGGAGACTCCCGAAATTCAGCGCCTCTCCCGAAAACCTCCCGGGACAAATTTTCTCCCGAAAATCTCCCGAAATTCAGGCGGACTCAGGTCCATGCGGACCTGAGTCCGCTTTCCCACAATATAAACAGTGTACCTGCCCAATCACGTTATAGCTGTAGAATGATGGAGGGTGAGTTCTTGGTTTCTTATGTGGGTTTATTGTTAGGCAGTTTCATTAACGTCCTCCCAGCGCGGTAACAACACACAACAACAGCAGACACATTTTCGTCTACCGTAAAGCAGTTTGTCTGCCGTAAACAGCAATGTTGTGACACTCTTAAACAGGACAATACTGCCATCTAGTGCATTTGATGAAAGCACTTTTGTGCGTGCCACACAGCAATGCATCATCAGAGAGGGTGTTCAGCATGGTTAGAAAAATAGTGACAGAGAATAGAACAAGGATGGACAATTCAACCCTTAACTCAACAATGAGTAGATGAGTGTTATGTGTGTGTATATGTGTAAATAAATGAACACTGAAATTCAAGTATTTATTTTATATATATATATATATATATATATATATATATATATATATATATATATATATATATATATATATATATATATATATATACACAATAAAATAAATATATATTTATAGCTAGAATTCACTGAAAGTCAAGTATTTCTTGTATATATATATATATATATATACATATATACTGTATATATATATATATATATATATATATATATATATGAAATACTTGACTTGGTGAATTCTAGCTGTAAATATACTCCTCCCCTCTTAACCACGCCCCCTCTATTTTCCCATGGCACAAAATAACACGGTTCAACGTCTCATTTGACTGCCTGCACGACATCAAAGCCTGGCTTTCAGCTAACTTCCTGAGCCTAAATGAAGACAAAACAGAAGTTATGTTGTTCGGTCCAAGTCGCTCTCCCTCCCCCAACGTTGACCTCGGCACTCTGACCCCGTATCTCAGCGACTGTGTCACAAACCTGGGGGTAAAGTTCGACTCAGATTTTAAATTCGAAAAACAAATCAGCAGCGTCGTACAAGAAAGCTTTTATCAATTACGCCAAATACCGAAAGTGAAACCGCTTCTATCAGGACATGATTTTGAGAAATTAATCCACGCCTTTATCTCGACTCGTCTAGACTACTGCAATGCCCTGTATGTATGTAGGCATTAGCCAGGCCTCCCTCGCCCGCCTGCAGCTCGTGCAGAACTCTGCTGCTCGTCTGCTAACACAGACCCACAGACGTGAGCACATCACCCCTATATTAGCGTCCCTTCACTGGCTCCCTGTGCGTTACCCAATCAATTTTAAAATCCTTCTATTTGTTTTTAAATGTCTAAACAACCTCGCTCCAACATATCTCTCCAACCTCCTCGGATCCCTAAGATCAGCCGATCAGCTGCTACTGACAGTCCCTGACACAAGGCTGAAGCTTAGAGGTGACAGAGCTTTCGCCGCTGCTGCTCCCAAGCTCTGGAATGACCTACCTCTGAGTGTTAGACAGGCCTTCTCTCTTCCTGTTTTTAAATCTCTCTTAAAAACATACTTTTATTCCATGGCTTTTAACACTGAGTGATATCCATCCTGCTATGGTGCCCCATAATACACCTGCTGTGAACCTGCTTTTATGTTCTCTTTATTTTAGTTATTTATTTTTTATCGTGCTCTGTTTGTGTTGTGTTGTGTTTGCTCGGTTCTCGTATTATCTTTTAACCTGCCCATTGTACAGCACTTTGGCTCCCCTTGTGGTAAATTTTAAAGGCCTACTGAAATGCGATTTTCTTATTTAAACGGGGATAGGAGGTCCATTCTATGTGTCATACTTGATAATTTCGCGATATTGCCATATTTTTTGCTGAAAGGATTTAGTAGAGAACATCGATGATAAAGTTCGCAACTTTTGGTCGCTGATAAAAAAAACGCCAATGGTGTTGTGCATAACAAACTCAGATGCATTTCAGGTTGATGTAGAAGCTAGCTTATCTTTCGCCTTAGTTAGCTTCTACGGCTAACACTGAAACACGCCGATGTGTTACTACGCTAGAAGAAGAGTTCCTCCGTGTTCGCTCTTACAATAACAATGTGGCTATAGCTTGGTTAGTATACAGGTTACGGAACATAAATTAAGTATTGTTGAGGGTTTTTGAATGCATTTTTAAAGTGATTTAGAGGTAGAATTGATTGCGTCCATTAGCTGCATTGCTAGCTATCTAGACTGAGACGATTTTTACATGTTAAAATGTCTCTCATAATAATTGTGAACGATAGGCAAAATCTCCCCCAAAAAGTGCAATTCTCCTTTAAATATTTATTTATTATTATTTTATTTATTGTTTATGTATTTAATATGTATCTACTTAAACATTTGTCTATTTATTTACATACTCAGTTATTCACTGTGATGTTACAAATTGAGTACAAACAAATGTCAATCAATCAATCAATCAATCTTTATTTATATAGCCCTAAATCACAAGTGTCTCAAAGGGCTGCACAAGCCACAACGACATCCTCGGTACAAAGCCCACATAAGGGCAAGGAAAAACTCACCCCAGTGGGACGTCGATGTGAATGACTATGAGAAACCTTGGAGAGGACCGCATATGTGGGTAACCCCCCCCCCCCTCTAGGGGACACCGAAAGCAATGGATGTCGAGTGGGTCTGACATAATATTGTGAGAGTCCAGTCCATAGTGGATCCAACATAATAGTAAGAGTCCAGTCCATAGTGGGGCCAGCAGGACACCATCCCGAGCGGAGACGGGTCAGCAGCGCAGAGATGTTCCCAGCCGATTCACAGGCGAGCGGTCCACCCCGGGTCCCGACTCTGGACAGCCAGCACTTCATCCATGGCCACCGGACCTGTGCCCCCCCCCCCCCCCCCTTCAAGGAAAAGGGGAGCAGAGGAGAAAAGAAAAGAAACGGCAGATCAACTGGTCTAACAGGGGGGCTATTTAAAGGCTAGAGTATACAAATGAGTTTTAAGATGGGACTTAAATGCTTCTTCTGAGGTAGCATCTCTAATTGTTACCGGGAGGGCATTCCATAGTACTGGAGCCCGAATAGAAAACGCTCTATAGCCAGCAGACTTTTTTTGGGCTCTGGGAATCACTAATAAGCCGGAGTTCTTTGAACGCAAATTTCTTGCCGGGACATATGGTACAATGCAATCGACAAGATAGGACGGAGCTAGACCGTGTAGTATTTTATACGTAAGTAGTAAAACCTTAAAGTCACATCTTAAGTGCACAGGAAGCCAGTGCAGGTGAGCCAGTATAGGCGTAATATGATCAAACTTTCTTGTTCTTGTCAAAAGTCTAGCAGCCGCATTTTGTACCAATTGTATTCTTTTAATGCTAGACATAGGGAGGCCCGAAAATAATACGTTACAGTAGTCGAGACGAGACGTAACGAACGCATGAATAATGATCTCAGCGTCGCTAGTGGACAAAATGGAACGAATTTTAGCGATATTACGGAGATGAAAGAAGGCCGTTTTAGTAACACTCTTAATGTGTGATTCAAACGAGAGAGTTGGGTCGAAGATAATACCCAGATTCTTTACTGATTCGCCTTGTGTAATTGTTTGGTTGTCAAATGTTAAGGTGGTATTATTAAATAAATGTCGGTGTTTAGCAGGACCGATAATCAGCATTTCCGTTTTCTTGGCGTTGAGTTGCAAGAAGTTAGCGGACATCCATTGTTTAATTTCATTAAGACACGCCTCCAGCTGACTACAATCCGGCGTGTTGGTCAGCTTTAGGGGCATGTAGAGTTGGGTGTCATCAGCATAACAATGAAAGCTAACACCGTATTTGCGTATGATGTCGCCTAGCGGCAGCATGTAAATACTAAAGAGTGCAGGGCCAAGAACCGAACCCTGAGGAACTCCGCACGTTACCTTAACATAGTCCGAGGTCACATTATTATGGGAGACGCATTGCATCCTGTCAGTAAGATAAGAGTTAAACCACGACAAAGCTAAGTCTAACATACCAATACGTGTTTTGATACGCTCTAATAAAATATTATGATCGACGGTATCGAAAGCAGCGCTAAGATCAAGAAGCAGCAACATAGATGATGCATCAGAATCCATCGTTAGCAGTAGATCATTAGTCATTTTTGCGAGGGCTGTCTCCGTAGAGTGATTTGCCCTGAAACCGGATTGAAAAGGTTCACAGAGATTGTTAGACACTAAGTGTTCATTTAGCTGCTGTGCGACAATTTTTTCGAGGATTTTCGAAATAAAGGGAAGGTGGGACACCGGTCGGTAGTTTACCATGAGGTCATGTGTTAGAAATTGCTGTGAAACAAAAAAGGGTAAAACTGAAAAAGCTCTGAGTTTTTTCTAATCCTTTTTGGACATGCTGTAATGAGGAACTGGAAATATGTTAAGTATATTATAGTAATTGTATGCATGTTTATAATAAACCAACACAAGAACCATATACACATCTCGACTGGATTATTGCAATGCTTCTTATTTTGCGGTCAACCAGTCTTCTCCCTCTCGTGAAGAGCTCGTCCAAAACACAGCTGCATCTCTTTGAACACATCAGAGAGAACTCGTTTTTTCCGTTTTAGCATGAAAGAAATACACGGCCCTTTAAAAACCTCATGAGGTGAGATATTTTCAGAAGAAACGATCATAAACATTATGCAGATTACCTTGTTTATTTTGACATGACACAACAATCAGACATGAGACCATTTTTTTACTCATAGTAATACATGTTTTTTTAAAAACATGTATTACCATCAGTAATAAAACATTACTATTACACAAATATCCACATTTTACTCATTTTATTTCATGGGTTTGACCTGACAAAACAATTTCTTTATGTGTTTTGATATTTCTTTCATTTTCACTCCATATATGATTGGATTTAACAGAGGACTATACACAACCACTTGTAAAGTCATTACTAAACTTACTCTTTTTGGAAGGTCTGACTTCAGTCGATCGGTCATAGCATCAAAAACAATTAAACAAGTGAAGCAGGATAAAACTATCAGGTGGGGTAAACATGTCTCTGTAGCTTTTTTCCTAACTTCCCCACAACTGTGAACAGTTATTATAAATATCTTTATGTATGTAAAAAGAATGAACATCACAGGAGCAATAACATTAGTTATTGTGACAATCAAAACATGAACATTAAGAAATGTTGATTTTACACAGTGAAGTTTGTGGACTGAAGTGTTACACCAGACTCCACCTGTAGTAAAAGTGCACATTTTTTGTTTAGAATTTATTACAACTCCAACTGCGAGCTCCACTGCAGGTATAAACCAGGCCAAAGTCAAGAGGACAATAACAGTTCTTTTCCCCATGATAGTTGGATACTGAAGAGGTTTGCAGATAGACACATACCTGTCATAAGCCATGGCTGACAACAGTAAGAAGTCTGCTGCACCTAATGAATGAACAACAAAATATTGAAACATACAAGCAGAATGAGAAATGGTCTGTTTTTCAGATAAGACGTCAATGAAAAGTTTAGGGTAGATTCCACTGCTAAACAAAAGAGAGTTGAGTGACAAAGCAGCAATGAAAATGTACATAGGCTCATGAAGGTTCCTGTGGATCCAGATTAGACATATAATGGTGCAGTTAGCACAGAGGATGAGAATATATAGTGTCAAAAAGATGACAAAGTAAATATATCCATATTTCTTCATGTCTACATAGCCACCAAAAGTTATATATGTTCCATTGAATTCAGCATCCATGAAGTTAGTCCCAGAAAAATGAATAAAAAAAGATCCAGCAGACTGTGTCGAAGCAAACAAGAGTCCTAAAATAAAGATCACATTGATTCATGTGCAGGGAGCTGGTCTTCCTCTTCATCTCCACAATGCACAAAGTGAAGTGTCGGAGGAGGATCACATCTTTTATAAGACTTGTTCGCCCTCCATGGATCTCATTACGTGATCCACAAAGAGTTGCTGTCATGTCAACAAGCACCTCCAAGTCTTCAGGACCTCCTGTCACTCAAACTTTCTATGACAGCCAGTCTTTAACATGTGAAGGACTCAATTATTTTTAATACTAACTACACGTTGTGTTAGCATACACATACACCTGGTGGCAGCATGTCTCTCTTTACCTGCAATGTGTGATCAAACGATCACACTGTAAAATAAATCTACAAACTCCGTTTCCATATGAGTTGGGAAATTGTGTTAGATGTAAATATAAACGGAATACAATGATTTGCAAATCCTTTTCAACCCATATTCAATTGAATACACTACAAAGACAAGATATTTGATGTTCAAACTCATAAACTTTTTTTTTTTTTTGCAAATAATAATTAACTTAGAATTTTATGGCTGCAACACGTGCCAAAGTAGTTGGGAAAGGGCATGTTCACCACTGTGTTACATGGCCTTTCCTTTTAACAACACTCAGTAAATGTTTGGGAACTGAGGAGACACATTTTTGAAGCTTCTCAGGTGGAATTTTTTCCCATTCTTGCTTGATGTACAGCTTAAGTTGTTCAACAGTCCGGGGGTCTCCGTTGTGGTATTTTAGGCTTCATAATGCGCCACACATTTTCAATGGGAGACAGGTCTGGACTACAGGCAGGCCAGTCTAGTACCCACACTATTTTACTATGAAGCCATGTTGATGTAACACGTGGTTTGGCATTGTCTTGCTGAAATAAGCAGGGGAGTCCATGGTAACGTTGCTTGGATGGCAACATATGTTGCTCCAAAACCTGTATGTACCTTTCAGCATTAATGGCGCCTTCACAGATGTGTAAGTTACCCATGTCCTGGGCACTCATACACCCCCATACCATAACACATGCTGCCTTTTCATCTTTGCGCCTATAACAATCCGGATGGTTCTTTTCCTCTTTGGTCCGGAGGACACGACGTCCACAGTTTCCAAAAACAATTTGAAATGTGGACTCGTCAGACCACAGAACACTTTTCCACTTTGTATCAGTCCATCTTAGATGAGCTCAGGCCCAGCGAAGCCGACGGCGTTTCTGGGTGTTGTTGATAAACGGTTTTCGCCTTGTATAGGAGAGTTTTAACTTGCACTTACAGATGTAGCGACCAACTGTAGTTACTGACAGTGGGTTTCTGAAGTGTTCCTGAGCCCATCTGGTGATATCCTTTACACACTAATGTCGCTCGTTGATGCAGTACAGCCTGAGGGATCGAAGGTCACGGGCTTAGCTGCTTACATGCAGTGATTTCTCCAGATTCTTTGAACCTTTTGATGATATTACGGACCGTAGATGGTGAAATCCCTAAATTCCTTGCAATAGCTGGTTGAGAAAGGTTTTTCTTAAACTGTTCAACAATTTGCTCACGCATTTGTTGACAAAGTGGTGACCGTCGCCCCATCCTTGTTTGTGAATGACTGAGCATTTCATGGAATCTACTTTTATACCCAATCATGGCACCCACCTGTTCCCAATTTGCCTGTTCACCTGTGGGATCTTCCAAATAAGTGTTTAATGAGCATTCCTCAACTTCATCAGTATTTATTGCCACCTTTCCCAACTTCTTTGTCACGTGTTGCTGGCATCAAATTCTAAAGTTAATGATTATTTGCAAAAAAAAAAAAAAAAATGTTTATCAGTTTGAACATCAAATATGTTGTCTTTGTAGCATATTCAACTGAATATGGGTTGAAAATAATTTGCAAATCATTGTATTCCGTTTATATTTACATCTAACACAATTTCCCCACTCATATGGAAACGGGGTTTGTAAGATGGTGAATCTGAAAATTGACAACGACTTATTAGAGATTAAACGAACACATAATACACATTGACATGCATTGCTCTTATTTCTTAAACTGACAACGTAACCCAGATCAACAAGACCTCTGTTTTTCATTCTTGGTCGGTTATCAATAGTAGCCTCTCTTCGGGAATAGTTCCAGTAGAGTTTAAACATGCAGTGGTACGACCTCTACTTAAAAAAACAAGCCTCGACCCCTCTCTCCTCTCTAACCTCAGACCTATCTCTAATCTTCCATACATTTCCAAAATATTAGAGAAGGTTGTCTACAGTCAGTTGTTGCCCTTCTTAGAGGATAATGGTATCACTGAGCTGTTCCAGTCCGGTTATAAAGCCCTCCACAGCACAGAGTCAGCGCTTCTAAAAGTATTTAACGATATCCTCCTGTCAACTGATTCTGGTAAATATGTTGTCCTGGTGCTTTTAGATCTGTCTGATGCGTTCGACACCGGCGACCACGCCACCTTAATCACTCATCTTGAAAACTGTGTGGGCATTAAGGGCGCCGCCCTCAACTGGTTCCGGTCGTACCTAACCGAGAGGAGTTTTTGTGTAAAAATAGACAGTTTTATGTCTTCCACAGCTCCTTTACCACATGGGGTCCCCCAGGGCTCAATCCTTGCCCCAATCTTATTTGCGCTTTACCTTCTCCGCCCTTGGTTGTGTTTTTAGGAAGTACGGTATTGCATTTCATTTTTATGCCGATGATTGCCAGATCTATTTTCCCATGGCACAAAATAACACGGTTCAACGTCTCATTTGACTGCCTGCACGACATCAAAGCCTGGCTTTCAGCTAACTTCCTGAGCCTAAATGAAGACAAAACAGAAGTTATGTTGTTCGGTCCAAGTCGCTCTCCCTCCCCCAACGTTGACCTCGGCACTCTGACCCCGTATCTCAGCAACTGTGTCACAAACCTGGGGGTAAAGTTCGACTCAGATTTTAAATTCGAAAAACAAATCAGCAGCGTCGTACAAAAAAGCTTTTATCAATTACACCAAATAGCGAAAGTGAAACCGCTTCTATCAGGACATGATCTTGAGAAATTAATCCACGCCTTTATCTCGACTCGTCTAGACTACTGCAATGCCCTGTATGTATGTAGGCATTAGCCAGGCCTCCCTCGCCCGCCTGCAGCTCGTGCAGAACTCTGCTGCTCGTCTGCTAACACAGACCCACAGACGTGAGCACATCACCCCTATATTAGCGTCCCTTCACTGGCTCCCTGTGCGTTACCCAATCAATTTTAAAATCCTTCTATTTGTTTTTAAATGTCTAAACAACCTCGCTCCAACATATCTCTCCGACCTCCTCCAGCCTTACTGCCCCACCCGATCCCTAAGATCAGCCGATCAGCTGCTACTGACGGTCCCTGACACAAGGCTGAAGCTTAGAGGTGATAGAGCTTTCGCCGCTGCTGCTCCCAAGCTCTGGAACGACCTACCTCTGAATGTTAGACAGGCCTCCTCTCTTCCTGTTTTTAAATAACTCTTAAAAACATACTTTTATTCCATGGCTTTTAACACTGAGTGATATCCATCCTGCTATGGCGCCCCATAATACACCTGCTGTGAACCTGCTTTTATGTTCTATTTATTTTAGTTATTTATTTTTTATCGTGCTCTGTTTGTGTTGTGTTGTGTTTGCTCGGTTCTCTTATTATCTTTTAACCTGCCCATTGTACAGCACTTTGGCTACCCTTGTGGTAAATTTTAAAGGCCTACTGAAATGCGGTTTTCTTATTCAAACGGGGATAGCAGGTCCATTCTATGTGTCATACTTGATCATTTTGCGATATTGCCATATTTTTGCTGAAAGGATTTAGTGGAGAACATCGACGATAAAGTTCGCAACTTTTGGTCGCTGATAAAAAAAACCTTGCCTGTACCGGAAGTAGCAGACGATATGCGCGTGACGTCACCGGTTGTGAAGCTCCTCACATCTGCACATTGTTTACAATCATGGCCACCAGCAGCGAGAGCGATTGGGACCGAGAAAGCGACGATTTCCCCATTAATTTGAGCAAGGATGAAAGATTTGTGGATGAGGAAAGTGAGAGTGAAGGATTAGATGGGCAGTGGGAGCGATTCAGATAGGGAAGATGCTGTGAGAGGCGGGTGGGACCTGATATTCAACTGGGAATGACTAAAACAGTAAATAAACACAAGACATATATATACTCTATTAGCCACAACACAACCAGGCTTATATTTAATATGCCACAAATTAATCCCGCATAACAAACACCTCCCCCCTCCCGTCCATATAACCCGCCAATACAACTCAAACACCTGCACAACACACTCAATCCCACAGCCCAAAGTACCGTTCACCTCCCCAAAGTTCATACAGCACATATATTTCCCCAAAGTCCCCAAAGTTACGTACGTGACATGCACATAGCGGCACGCACGTACGGGCAAGCGATCAAATGTTTGGAAGCGTACTCACGGTACCGCGTCTGCGTATCCAACTCAAAGTCCTCCTGGTAAGAGTCTCTGTTGTCCCAGTTCTCCACAGGCCAATGGTAAAGCTTGACTGTCATCTTCCGGGAATGTAAACAATGAAACACCGGCTGTGTTTGTGTTGCTGCAGTCGGCCGCAATACACCGCTTCCCACCTACAGCTTTCTTCTTTGCTGTCTCCATTGTTCATTGAACAAATTGCAAAAGATTCACCAACACAGATGTTCAGAATACTGTGGAATTTTGCGATGAAAACAGACGACTTAATAGCTGGCCGCCATGCTGTCCCAAAATGTCCTCTACAATCTGTGACGTCACGCGCTGACGTCATCATACCGAGACGTTTTCAGCAGGATATTTCGCGCGAATTTTAAAAATGCACTTTAGTAAGCTAACCCGGCCGTATTGGCATGTGTTGCAATGTTAAGATTTCATCATTGATATATAAACTATCAGACTGCGTGGTCGGTAGTAGTGGGTTTCAGTAGGCCTTTAAATGTGCTTTATAAATAAAGTTGATTTGATTTGATTTAATTCCCCCCATCATGTCAATAGTCATCATGTAGATAGTCAGTTCAATTCAAATAACTTTATTTATCTCCATGGGGCAATTCAAGGCACGTAGAGCAGCAAATAAAGCAGCAAAAAGCGAATAGACTTTTCGCAGCTGTAAACACGGACTATGAAAACAGAAAAAGACAACAAATACTGAATATTTACACATTAAATAAAGCTATTGTTAAAAATGCTAAAATACTCATAAGGACAACAGTACTACAGGAACACAATAAGATACAAATACTTTGTACAAAAACTTTTGCTGAAATACCAAAACCATTTCTAGTACACAGATATTTGCTACTGGGGATCAGCATAATAATTCAGAACAACAGGTACATTAGTGGCATTTATATATGCATAATGTACAGAGGCAGGCAGAGTACCCCAAAATTGTACTCCAGTAAGAGTACCGTTAATTTAGAATAATATGACAAAAGTATAAAGTAGTCATCAAAATAATTACTTGAGTAAAAGTGAGTATTCCGTGAAAAAACTACTAAAGTATTGAGTGAGTTTTGACTCACTTCTGACTTAGTTAGTAGCTTTTTTTTAATGGTTTGGACTACAATTGTAGTTGATGTGAGCGTACGTGTGTAAAACATAAAATTCATATACAACTTGTTGCAACATCAATCAATCAATCAATCAATCAAAGTTTACTTATATAGCCCTAAATCATGAGTGTCTCAAAGGGCTGCACAAGCCACAACGACATCCTCGGCTCAGATCACACATTAGGGCAAGAAAAAACTCAACCCAATGGGATGACAATGAGAAACCTTGGAGGGGACCGCAGGTGTGGGGATACTTAACATTCGAACTGGAAAACGTTGTTATTTTTTGCATATATTAGCTCATTTGGAATTTGATGCCTGTAACATGTTTCAAAAAAGAGGGCACAAGTGGCAAAAAAGACTGAGAAAGTTGAGGAACGCTCATCAAACACTTATTTGGCTCTACAAAACCCAAAATCAGTGAAGTTGGCACGTTGTTTAATGGTAAATAAAAACAGAATCCAATGATTTGCAAATCGTTTTCAACTTATATTCAATTGAATAGACTGCAAAGACCAGATATTTAATGTTCGAACCAAGAAATGTACTTTTTTTTTTTGCAAATAATAATTAACTTAGAATTTAATGGCAGCAAAACATTGCAAAAAAGTTGGCACAGGGGCATTTTTACCACTGTGTTACATGGCCTTTCCTTTTAACAACACTCAGTAAACGTTTGGGAACTGAGGAGACCAATTTTTGAAGCTTTTCAGGTGGAATTCTTTCCCATTCTTGCTTGATGTACAACTTAAGTTGTTCAACAGTTTGACGCTTTATAATGCGCCACACATGTTCAATGGGAGACAGGTCGGGACGACAGGCAGGCCAGTCTAGTACACGCACTCTTTTACTATGAAGCCACGCTGTTGCAACACGTGCAGAGTGTGGCTTGGCATTGTCTTGCTGAAATAAGCAGGGGCGTCCATGAAAAAGACGATACTTGGATGGCAGCATATGTTGCTCCAAAACCTGCATGTACCTTTAAGCATTAATGGCGCCTTCACAGATGTGTAAGTTACCCATGCCTTGGGCACTAATACACCCCCATACCATCACAGATGCTGGCTTTTCAACTTTTCATCTATAATAGTCCAAATGGTTCCTTTCCTCTTTGTTCCGGAGGACACGACGTCCACAGTTTCCAAAAACAATTTGAAATGTGGATTCGTCAGACCACAGAACACTTTTCAACTTTGCATCAGTCCATCTTAGATGAGCTCTGGCTCAGCGAAGCCGGCGGCGTGTCTGGGTGTTGTTGATTAATGGCTTTCGATTTGCATCGAAGAGTTTTAACTTGCATTTACAGAAGTAGCGACTTACTGACAGTGGTTTTCTGAAGTTGCTGAGCCCATGTGGTGATATCCTTTACACACTAGTGTCGCTTTTTGATGCAGTATTGCCTGAGGGATCGAAGGTCACGGGCCTTGCCGCTTACGTGCAGTGATTTCTACAGATTCTCTGAACCTTTTGATGATATAACAGACCGTAGATGGTGAAATCCCTAAATTCCTTGCAATAGCTGGTTGAGAAATGTTGTTCTTAAACTGTTCGACAATTTGCTCAGGCATTTGTTCACAAAGTGGTGACCCTCGCCCCATCCGTGTTTGTGAATGACTGAGCATTTCATGGAAGCTGCTTTTATACCCAATCATGGCACCCACCTGTTCCCAATTAGCCTGTTCACCTGTGGGATGTTCCAAATAAGTGTTTGATGAGCATTCCTCAACTATATCAGCCTTTTTTTTGCCACTTTTGCCAGCTTTTTTGAAACATGTTGCAGGTGTCAAATTCCAAATGTGCTAATACTTGCAAAAAATAACAAAGTTTACCAGTTTGAACATTAAGTATCTGGTCTTTGCAGTCTAATCAATTGAATATAAGTTGAAATCATTGTATTCTGTTTTTATTTACCATTTACACAATGTCCCAACTTCACTGGTTTTGGGATTTGTAACTGTTTGATTAATTCACCTATGTTTTGTACAGCACTCTGTCATTTTTACCAGTGAAAAGTGCTTTACAATTAAAATGTATTTACCTACTTACTTATTAAAACAATACATTCTGTTGAATTTGGGAACACCCAAACCCTTTATTTATTGAATTAAAAAAGATTGAAACTCAATGATTTGGTGTATTTGCAAACAGCTAAAATTATGCAGAAAGCAAACTCTAACCTGCTACCCAAGAATGTACAACATCTCTTCTCAACAAAAGAGGAGAATTATAATCTTAGGGAACATTTTAAATGAAATCATTTAAATGCATGTACAACACTCATGACCTTTAGCATATCAGTATATGGACTTCAATTATGGATTGGATTAATAAACAATGTACTAATATGATCTAATCTAGATCAAAGTGTTTATAACGTACAAAAAAGAAGATTCCTGATAAACATCTTGAACATCTTGTGAATCAAAACTAACTAAATTATGTATTAATGATAAATTTATGTATTTAATATGTATTTACTTCAACATTTGTCGATGTATCAACTCATGCATTCTTTTCCCTTGTTGTGTTACAGATGAAGTACAAACACAAGGATATGATTGTATAATCACTGCTTTTTTCTAGTCCTTTTTGGACATGCTTTGATGAGGAATGGGAAATATGTGAAGTATAATATTGTAATCGTATGCATGTTTTAAATATACTAACACAATAACCATAACATGGATTATTGCAATGCTTCTTATTTTGCGGTCAACCGGTCTTCTCCCTCTCGTCCAAAACACAGCAGTATCTCTTTGAACCCAGCAGAGGAGAACTCATTGTTTCCATTTGAGCAAGGAAAAAATTACGCATCCCATTAAAAACCTCATGAGGTGAGATATTTTCAGAAGAAACAACCATAAACATTATGCAGATGCATTTGTTTGTTTATTTTGACACGAGACAGCAGTCAAGACATCACACATGTTTTATCATAGAACCATTTCAAATGCTTGTTTTTTTACCTTCAGTGATTAAAACATCACTATTACACAAAAATCCTCTAAATACTAATTTTATTTCATGGGTTTGACCTGACAAAACAATTTCTTTATGTGTTTTGATATTTCTTTCATTTTCACTCCATATATGATTGGATTTAACAGAGGACTATACACAACCACTTGTAAAGTCGTTACTAAAATGACACTTTTTGGAAGATCTGACTGCAGTCGATCGGTCATAACATCAAAAACAGTGAAACAAGTGAAGCAGATTAAAACTATCAGGTGAGGTAAACATGTCTCTGTAGCTTTTTTCCTAACTTCCCCACAACTGTGATAAGCTACTATAAATATCTTTATGTACGTAAAAATAACGAAAATCACAGGAGCAACACCGATAGTTATTGTGGCAAACAAAACAAAAACAGTAAAAAATTGTGATTTTACACAGTGGAGTTTGTGGACAGAATTGTTACACCAGACTCCATCTGCTGTAAAATTGCACATTTTTTCTTTTGAATTCATCAGAGCTGCAACTGCGAGCTCCACTGCAGGTATAAACCAGGCCAAAGTCAAGAGGACAATGACAGTTCTTTTCCCCATGATAGTTGGATACTGCAGAGGTTTGCAGATAGACACATACCTGTCATAAGCCATGGCTGACAACAGTAAGAAGTCTGATCCACCTAATGAATGAACAACAAAATATTGAAACATACAAGCAGAATGAGAAATGGTCTGTTTTTCAGATAAGACGTCAATGCAAAGTTTAGGGTAGATTCCACTGCTAAACAAAAGAGAGTTGAGTGACAAAGCAGCAATAAAAATGTACATAGGCTCATGAAGGTTCCTGTGGATCCAGATTAGACATATAATGGTGCAGTTAGAGCAGAGGATGAGAATATATATTGTCAAAAAGATGACAAAGTAAATATACCCATATTTGTCCACATCTACATAGCCACCAAAAGTTATAAATGTTCCATTGAATTCAGCATCCATGAAGTTAGTCCCAGAAAAATGAATAAACAAAAGATCCAGCAGACTGTGTCGAAGCAAACAAGAGTCCTAAAATGAAGATCACATTGATGCATGTGCAGGGAGCTGGTCTTCATCTTCATCTCCACAATGCACAAAGTGAAGTGTCGGAGGAGGATCACATCTTTTATAAGACTTGTTCGCCCTCCATGGATCTCATTACGTGATCCACAAAGAGTTGCTGTCATGTCAACAAGCACCTCCAAGTCTTCAGGGCCTGCTGTCACTCAACTCTTTCTTGAACATGTCAACACGTTATACACATTGACATGCATTAATCTCGGTCAGTTCACCTTCAACTGACAACATAATCCAGATAAACAACACCTCTGTTGTTATTTTTCACTCTGCGTCCACCATCATGTCAATGGTCAATTCAATCCAAAGAACTTGAATTGAGTAATTACACATTAAATAAAGCTAATGGTGATCAAAATTACAAAAACTATTACTGAATTACAAAAAAACATTTCTAGTGCAAAGAAATGTGTTACTGGGGATTAGCATGAATTAATTCAGAACAACAGTCCCATCTTAAAGGCCTACTGAAATGCGATTTTCTTATTTAAACGGGGATAGCAGGTCCATTCTATGTGTCATACTTGATCATTTCGCGATATTGCCATATTTTTGCTGAAAGGATTTAGTAGAGAACATCGACGATAAAGTTCGCAACTTTTGATCGCTGATAAAAAAAGCCTTGCCTGTACCGGAAGTAGCAGCTGAGTAGCGTGAGGTCACAGGTTGTGGAGCTCCTCACATCTGCACATCGTTTACAATCATGGCCACCAGCAGCGAGAGCGATTCGGACAGAGAAAGCGACGATTTCCCCATTAATTTGAGCGAGGATGAAAGATTTGTGGATGAGGAAAGTGAGAGTGAAGGACTAGAGGGCAGTGGGAGAGATTCAGATAGGGAAGATGCTGTGAGAGGCGGGTGGGACCTGATATTCAACTGGGAATGACTAAAACAGTAAATAAACACAAGACATATATATACTCTATTAGCCACAACACAACCAGGCTTATATTTAATATGCCACAAATTAATCCCGCATAACAAACACCTCCCCCCTCCCGTCCATACATACTTGCCAACCCTCCCGAATTTTCCGGGAGACTCCCGAAATTCAGCGCCTCTCCCGAAAACCTCCCGGGACAAATATTCTCCCGAAAATCTCCCGATTTTCAGCCGGAGCTGGAGGCCACGCCCCCTCCAGCTCCATGCGGACCTGAGTGAGGACAGCCTTTTTTCAGACGGGAAGACAACAGGGTGACAAGAACTAAATCATCCATACTAGAGATAAATTGTATTATTAAGTTTATCTTACCTAAAAATAAATATATTTACTAATTAAAAAAACCAAAAACGAAATACATTTTTACTATATTTTGCTAAAAACATCAAAATTAATTGTATTTTTATTTGTATTTTTTCTGACTCCTTACTACATCCAGCCATAGAATTATACATTAAAATAAACATATTTGAAATAATTAATTTTAAATGATCATAATTCATTTAAAATGACCATATTTAATTATTAAAATAATTGCTTGTTTATCAACAACTTTAGCATTTTATTCATTACATTTTGAAGCTCTCAGAAGCCAAGTTATGTTATATTCCTTAAGATTTATTTATGCAAGTTTGAAGTATCAATTATCTAAACACAGTTTTGTTTGCATATTTTCAGGATGTAGATATATATATATATATATATATATATATATATATATATATATATATATATATATATATATATATATATATATATATATATATATATATTTATGTATGAAATACTTGTCTTGGTGAATTCTAGCTGTCAATATACTCCTCCCTTCTTAACCACGCCCCCAACCACGCCCCGCCCCACCCCCTGACCACGCCCCCCACCTACCGAAATCGGAGGTCTCAAGGTTGGCAAGTATGCGTCCATATAACCCGCCAATACAACTCAAACACCTGCACAACACACTCAATCCCACACCCCAAAGTACCGTTCACCTCCCCAAAGTTCATACAGCACATATATTTCCCCAAAGTCCCCAAAGTTACGTACGTGACATGCACATAGCGGCACGCACGTACGGGTAAGCGATCAAATGTTTGGAAGCCGCAGCTGCATGCGTACTCACGGTACCGCGTCTGCGTATCCAACTCAAAGTCCTCCTGGTAAGAGTCTCTGTTGTCCCGGTTCTCCACAGGCCAATGGTAAAGCTTGACTGTCATCTTTCGGGAATGTAAACAATGAAACTCCGGCTGTGTTATTCGGCACAACACCTGCCGCAATACACCGCTTCCCACCTACAGCTTTCTTCTTTGCTGTCTCCATTGTTCATTGAACAAATTGCAAAAGATTCACCAACACAGATGTCCAGAATACTGTGGAATTTTGCAATGAAAACAGACGACTTAATAGCTGGCCACCATGCTGTCCCAAAATGTCCTCTACAATCCGTGACGTCACGCGCAGGCGTCATCATACCGAGACGTTTTCAGCGGGATATTTCGCGCGAAATTTAAAATTGCACTTTAGTAAGCTAACCCGGCCGTATTGGCATGTGTTGCAATGTTAAGATTTCATCATTGATGTATAAACTATCAGCCTGCGTGGTCGGTAGTAATGGGTTTCAGTAGGCTTTTAAAACTCATTTGTATACTCTAGCCTTTAAATAGACCCCCCTTTTAGACCAGTTGATCTGCCGTTTCTTTTCTGCTCTGCTCTCCACGAAGGAGAGGGGGGGCACAGATTCGGTGACCACAGATGAAACTCTCGCTGCCCAAAGTCGGGACCCAGGGTGGACCACTCATCTGTGCATCAGTTGGGGACGTCTCTGCACTGCTGACCTGTCTCCGCTCAAGTTGACCTCCTTGGCCTGATAGTAGCCACCCAGCATGTGATAGATCTGGTAATATATGGCCTGCTAGCCTGCATGTTTTGTAAGATGATCACAGACTGACAACAGAGACTTAGGAGGGTCCAAATTGTTTTAGAGCAGTATTTTTGCAAGGGTTTTTAGTCCTTAAGGCTAATAATAAATGAGGCGTGTGGAGCTTGTTCCTCAGAGCGGTGGCGTGACACTGACGGAGGGTGCAGGTCCACACCCGCTCTCCTCATGAGCTAAATTGAATCCTGTCTCTGTTTGATTCCTTGCTTCTTGTCTTGTTTAATAGATAGTTTTGTGTTTGAACCTGACACCAGCTACTCAGGCAAATCATATAGTTGATGTAGATGATCATATCTGCTGTTCAGATTTACTTTACAAAAGAGAAGTGTGGGATACTTCTCTTGTTTTTCTTTTATTATTAAATCATCATAGAAAAAACACAAGATACACTTTCAACTGGTGCATCAACCCCCCAAAAAAACTCCCTCCCCCATTCACACTCATCCACACCCACTCACACAAAAGGGGTTGTTTCTTTCTGCTACCAATATTCTGGTTCCCACAACACTTCTGCAAGGGACACAGCCCCTGAAGCACACATGATTGTATGTGTTGCTGGTCCACTAACATTTTCATTAATTACTATTTTTTTATGTAATTATTTTTATATTGTTTTACTTTCTTTTTTATCCAAGAAAATGTTTATTTATTTATCTTATTTTTTTTATTTAAAAAAAAAAGGAAAAAAAAGGACCCTATCTTCACCAGACCAGGTTGTCAATGAAATTAGATTTGTTTAAAGGGGTTTTAAAACCAGACGATGTCCAAGTCGGACTCAACAACACACACCTTCATTCATGTACACTGGGGAAAAAAATGAGGGAACACAACAGATTGCATATAATATATAAACAAAATTACATTTTCAAAAAAAACAAACATTTATGTACAGTCCAGATTATGTCCAGGTCACTCAAACTAGGGAACACAGCAACAGATAGCATATAATCTATAAACATGCATCCTCAACTTTCTCAGTGTTTTTTGCCACTTGTGCCAGCTTTTTTGAAACATGTTGCAAGCATCAAATCCAAATGGGCTAATATTTGCAAAAAATAAAAAAGTTTTACAGTTCGAAGGTTAAGTATCATGTCTATTTAATTGAATATATGTTGAAAAGGATTTGAAAATCATTGTATTCTGTTTTTATTTACAATTTACACAACGTGCCAACTTCACTAGTTTTGGGTTTTGTATGTACCATGAGTGTGTGTGTATGTATGTACTGTGTTTGTGTATGTATAGGTACCTATGTATGTGGGTAAGTACCAATGTGTGCACATGTGTATGTATTAATGAATGAATGTGTGTAAATATATGTATGTGTATAAATGAGTGTATGTGGGTGCAGGAGCCAAACTACGGCCCCAGCCACCCAGAGAGCCCAACCCAAAACAGCAGGTGCGGTGCCCAGGAACCCCAGACATTACCGTTCCGCCCGGCAAGGCCATGAGCAGGCCATAGACAGACGGCAGAGGACAAGGCACGGGAGAAGCAGGAGACAGCCATCATCTCAGGTCATCATCTCAATGGTCCCAACGTCAATGGTCAGCATGTCAATAGTCCCGATGTCAATGGTCAAAATTCAAATCATCATGTAGAATTGTTTAAATCTCATTAGTCGTGTCCTAATGCCGACGCTCAGATTGTCAATGGTCAATAATCAACATGTCAAAGGTTCTCAGGTCAGTGGTGCTCATGTCAATGGTCAACATGTCCAAGGTCGATAGGTAAATGGTTTACATGTCAACTGTCAATATATCAATTGTCTTCATGTCAGTCAGTGGTCAAAGCCTGCTTTTCCTCAACAAAAGACCCAAAGGTCGGAAGCAAGGAGAGATAAGATCGGGTGAGTTACCGTTGTCATTTGTATATGCATGTTTAATGTGTTTTAAAATAATATTTCTAACATTTTTGCTGTCGTTTAAAGGGGAACATTATCACCAGACCTATGTAAGCGTCAATATATACCTCGATGTTGCAGAAAAAAGACCATATATTTTTTTAACCGATTTCCGAACTCTAAATGGGTGAATTTTGGCGAATTAAACGCCTTTCTATTATTCGCTCTCGGAGCGATGACGTCACAGCAATCCGCCATTTTCTCAAACACCGGGTCAAAACAGCTCTGTTATTTTCCGTTTTTTCGACTGTTTTCCGTACCTTGGAGACATCATGCCTCGTCGGTGTGTTGTCAGATGGTGTAACAACACGAACAGGGACGGATTCAAGTTGCACCAGTGGCCCAAAGATGCGAAAGTGGCAAGAAATTGGACGTTTGTTCCGCACACTTTACCGACGAAAGCTATGCTACGACAGAGATGGCAAGAATGTGTGGATATCCTGCGACACTCAAAGCAGATGCATTTCCAACGATAAAGTCAAAGAAATCTGCCACCAGACCCCCATTGAATCTGCCGGAGTGTGTGAGCAATTCAGGGACAAAGGACCTCGGTAGCACGGCAAGCAATGGCGGCAGTTTGTTCCCGCAGACGAGCGAGCTATCGACCCTAGCTTCCCTGGCCTGCTGACATCAACTCCAAAACTGGACAGATCAGCTTTCAGGAAAAGAGCGCGGATGAGGGTATGTCTACAGAATATATTAATTGATGAAAATTGGGCTGTCTGCACTCTCAAAGTGCATGTTGTTGCCAAATGTATTTCATATGCTGTAAACCTAGTTCATAGTTGTTAGTTTCTTTTAATGCCAAACAAACACATACCAATCGTTGGTTAGAAGGCGATCGCCGAATTCGTCCTCGCTTTCTCCCGTGTCGCTGGCTGTCGTGTCGTTTTCGTCGGTTTCACTTGCATACAGTTTAAACCGATATGGCTCAATAGCTTCAGTTTCTTCTTCAATTTCGTTTTCGCTACCTGCCTCCACACTACAACCATCCGTTTCAATACATTCGTAATCTGTTGAATCGCTTAAGCCGCTGAAATCCGAGTCTGAATCCGAGCTAATGTCACTATAACTTGCTGTTCTTTCCGGCATGTTTGTTTGTGTTGGCTTCACTATGTGACGTCACAGGAAAATGGACGGGTGTATATAACGATGGTTAAAATCAGGCACTTTGAAGCTTTTTTTTAGGGATATTGCGTGATGGGTAAAAATTTGAAAAAAACTTCGAAAAATATAATAAGCCACTGGGAACTGATTTTTAATGGTTTTAACCATTCTGAAATTGTGATAATGTTCCCCTTTAAGCCTGGTACACAATAAAATCATAATAATCTATTTTATTCTGTTGGTTTTTGGCTAACTAACTCGTCTTCTACAACATTGCTGATAAAGCGTTTAAAAACGTGTGATCTGCTTTGATGTGGATGCTGGTTGACCATGTTGCACCTCGTGGAACGTCTTACTGTCCACAGGTTTTTTTCATGGTCATGTGATTTATTGTAGGAAGTGTGGTTTTGGTGTTTAATTTGTCAGAAATGTGAAAGAAGCCCACTGGTTAATTAGTAATGAAAGAGTGACGACACGATACTGTAACATGAGGTGAATAATAAGGCACGTCTCGGGGGAACACGCTGGATCAACTAATTACGAGCCAGCGGTCACAGTGAGGTGGCCTAATGAGACAAACAAGCACACTCTCCTGATGATATCACAATAACAATGTTTGCCATGGTCCAAAGCTCCTTTGTGTTGAATTCATCATGGGAAAAGAGTGTAAAAAAAAAAAAACGGTCATGTACTGGCAGCTACGGCTGCCAAACGAAAACCGTAAAATGAAAGTAAAACATTGTAAACCAAATAATGATCAAAAACATTATATTTACAGAAATTTGCAAGAAACGTTTTGCGGTAAAATATTGTAATTTTACATGACTTTGAAAGTAATTTAAAGGGGAACATTATCACAATTTCAGAAGGGTTAAAACCATTAAAAATCAGTTCCCAGTGGCTTTTTTTATTTTTCGAAGTTTTTTTCAAAATTTTACCCATCACGCAATATCCCTAAAAAAAGCTTCAAAGTGCCTGATTTTAACCATCGTTATATACACCCGTCCATTTTCCTGTGACGTCACATAGTGATGCCAATACAAACAAACATGGCGCATAGAACAGCAAGCTATAGCAACATTTGCTCAGATTCAGACTCGGATTTCAGCGGCTTAAGCGATTCAACAGATTACGCATGTGTTGAAACGGATGGTTGTAGTGTGGAGGCAGGTAGTGAAAATGAAATTGAAGAAGAAACTGAAGCTATTGAGCCATATCGGTTTGAACCGTATGCAAGCGAAACCGACGAAAACGACACGACAGCCAGCGACACGGGAGAAAGCGAGGATGAATTTGGCGATCGCCTTCTAACCAACGATTGGTATGTGTTTGTTTGGCATTAAAGGAAACTAACAACTATGAACTAGGTTTACAGCATATGAAATACATTTGGCAACAACATGCACTTTGGGAGTGCAGACAGCCCAGTTTTCATCAATTAATATATTCTGTAGACATACCCTCATCCGCTCTCTTTTCCTGAAAGCTGATCTGTCCAGTTTTGGAGTTGATGTCAGCAGGCCAGGGAAGCTAGGGTCGATAGCTCGCTCGTCTGCGGGAACAAACTGCCGCCATTGCTTGCCGTGCTACCGAGGTCCTTTGTCCCTGAATTGCTCACACACTTCGGCAGATTCAATGGGGGTCTGGCGGCAGATTTCTTTGACTTTATCGTTGGAAATGCATCTGCTTTGAGTGTCGCAGGATATCCACACATTCTTGCCATCTCTGTCGTAGCATAGCTTTCGTCGGTAAAGTGTGCGGAACAAACGTCCAATTTCTTGCCACTTTCGCATTTTTGGGCCACTGGTGCAAGTTGAATCCTTCCCTGTTCGTGTTGTTACACCTTGTGACAACACACCGACGAGGCATGATGTCTCCAAGGTACGGAAAACAGTCGAAAAAACGAAAAATAACAGAGCTGATTTGACTCGGTGTTTGAGAAAATGGCGGATTGCTTCCCGATGTGACGTCACAACGTGACGTCATCGCTCCGAGAGCGAATAATAGAAAGGCGTTTAATTCGCCAAAATTCACCCATTTAGAGTTCGGAAATCGGTTAAAAAAATATATGGTCTTTTTTCTGTAACATCAAGGTATATATTGACGCTTACATAGGTCTGGTGATAATGTTCCCCTTTAAGAAAACAGAAAATGCAATGTATAATTAATTTGGTATTTTTCTGTAAAAAAAAAAAAAAAATTGAAATATACATAGTTTGTCATTACTGGCATATTACTTAAAATAACAGGCGGATTGTTTATTTGCAGATAATGTCTTCAATTCTACAGTTTTATCAACTATTTTAAAAAAAGTAGAAAAATTACAGTAAAAATTTAGAGTAAATTAACCATAAAAATAGGATTTTCTTTTTTACAGTGTGGACATTGTTGCTACGACACTGCATTAATGCATTGTCAAAACAAAAAAAGAGTATTGTGGACAACACACAGAATAGAATAGAAAAAAGAAATTTCAAAATAAAAATCTAATTATTGGGGTCTTTTTTAAAGTTCAGTGTAATTATTCAAGCCAGTAAATTACTGTGATTAATTTCAATTAATCACAATTTAACTGTGCGATCAATATGATTTTACAAAATTGATTGCTTGACGGCATTTCCGTGTAGGTCGAACCGTTTATTGTCCACTTGGACACTCGCCGAAGCCGTACAGAAATTTGATACAAGAACCGTAAAGCATTCGGGGTGAGATTGCTGCTGCCGTCTTGTTCGTTCCTTCCATCAAAACAACAACAAACTGAAAATGTTAAAAAAAGAAATATCAAAACCATAACACTGGCCTAAACATGAGTGGCAGTGATTGAAATAATGCATTTGCCCCCAGGAAACTGGGTAACACACGGCACATTGGTAAAGCTTAACCTATTTCTACTATACCAATCTACAAGGTCAATATAGTTCGCTTCTCTTTCTTCCCCTCCATTTATCTGCTTTCTTTTGTAATTCAAGTTTTCATTACATATACGTATCGTTGCATTTGAAACAATTGTATTGTTGACAATAGAAGTAATTATTATTATTAATGTTCATTATCAATAGTGCTATTTCTATTGGTATTTTGATTGTTACATTTGTAGTGCAATAATGTTCATTGTCATTACTTCACTAACTACTTCTTTACTATAATTTTTACTATCATATTTGTACATATCCTGTTGTTGTTCTTTTTGTTTTTGTGGTTGTCTCTCTGTCTTATCCCCCTCTTGTCCCAGAAATTGACCCAGTTGTCTTTCTCTTTTTTTTCTTTCTATCCTGCTCTGATCTGGCTTCACCAAACATGAATATAAATACATTTAATAAAGTCAAATACGAATAAGGCAACAACAGAAGTATCCCACTCTGTAACAAACGCACCCAAGTTCCCCGGGTGTCTCTGCCACTACGCAATTATGGAGTCACGGGTGGGACCTGATATTCAGCTGGGAATGATTAATACATTAAATAACCACAAGACATGTATAATTATTAGCCACAAGACGATCAGGCTTATATTTAATATGCCACAAATTAATCCCGCATAACAAACACCTCCCCCCTCCCGTCCATATAACCCGCCAATACAAATCAAACACCCGCACAACACTCCATCCCACAGCCCAAAGTACCATTCACCTCCCCAAAGTTCATATAAGACATATATTTCCCCAAAGTCCCCAAAGTTACGTACGTGACATGCACATAGCGGCATGCACGTACGGGCAAGCGATAAAATGTTTGGAAGCCGCAGCAGCGTACTCACGGTACCACGTCTGCGCATCAAACTCAAAGTCCTCCTGGAAAAAGTCTCTGTTGTCCCGGTTCTCCACAGGCCAATGGAAAGTCCACAAAAAAGGGCAAAAATTAGGATTCTTCCATGAAGTGGCTCCGTAGCAAAAACGCTGGGTCTGACAGGTGCTCCTAGGTGGTTTGTGACGTCAATTTCCGCTTCCGCCCGGTCTGATAGCACCGGATGTCTTTTATATCCCCACATATTATTAAGTTACATTTTTAATATTAGTATGATTTATAGAATAGGCCTGTAATAGTTCATAATAAGTAAATGGATGACATAATAAGTATATATATATATATATATATATGTATGTGTGGGAAAAAAAATCACAAGACTATTTCATCTCTACAGGCCTGTTTCATGAGGGGGGGTACCCTCAATCATCAGGAGATCATCTCCTGATGATTGAGGGTACCCCCCCATCACAAGACTATTTCATCTCTACAGGCCTGTTTCATGAGGGGGGTACCCTCAATCATCAGGAGATCATCTCCTGATGATTGAGGGTACCCCCCCTCATGAAACAGGCCTGTAGAGATGAAATAGTCTTGTGATTTTTTTTCCCACACATACATATATTGCGCTCTACTACGGTATCGAGCACTATTTTTTGGATAACCTTATTAAGACATATATATATATATATATATATATATATATATATATATATATATATATATATATATATATATATATATATATATATATTTATTCATTTTCCCAGCTGAGCACAAGTTAATTGTGACTGGCAATTTTTATTATATATATACGCCTCCATGGACCCCTACGGCCATTACAAGACTTCTCCTTTTTTCAACTAAATCTGTACAGCAAATATGATCATCTACATCAACAATATGACTTGCCTGAGTGACTGGACAGGACAAAAAAAAAAAGGTAATAAATAATGCATAATTTCAACCATGCCAACACACAATTCCCAGATGTTCCTTTGTGCCATTTGTTTACAACTGGATGGAATGCTAACATGGGGGATTCTGACTATTTTGAGGGATAGTGGTTGATCCGCCACGCAATACCTCAACCATAGCTCAATGCTAACAAGGGGAGATTACACTTCAACGACTGTTGTTGGCATTGACGGTTAGGATTGCTTGTTTGCATCTCAACAGCTGTTTTTCTCACTACGATAGGGCAAAACCATCCTTGCCCAGTTTTAGACCATAAATATTTGGGGTTTTGGCACCAGCCGCTAGACTAGATCTGACCAATCTAAGTCTAAGACTCGATCTGACTAAGTCTATGAGCATGAACTGACAAAGACTACTCGGATGAGAGGCGAAACGTCGATCGAATGCCCTGAGATTACAATGACTAGGATGAATGAGAATATCCATAGACATCATTTCAACCAGTACAACGTAGTTTGTGGCAACATGCCAGCATGCTTGCTCACTGAGTCGCTAAGTACAAGTACAAAACTGGCGGTAGAAGCTACAAGCCAAACGAAAGACTCTACCAACATAGACCCAGCTGGACTCCCGTAAATTATATTTGGTTCATTTTCACCACATAGTTTCAGGCGTAAAGGCGCTAGCTAACATTTTGTTAGCTTTTGCAGGCTAGCATGTAGTTTAATGAATGAAAGCTTTGTCCACCAGCAAACACCAACAACCAACAAGGCAGTCCATCGCCTTTGTTAGAACTGGGGAGAATGCCACAACAGCAACGGAGTCAAGCAGGGGGGCTGCTGGCAACAGCTCGGGACTGGCAGCTGAAGGTTGACCTAGGGCAGGGGTCGGCAACCTTCAGCATACAAAGAGCCATTGGAGCCCATTTTCCCCCAAATAAAACCCACCTAGAGCCGCAAACTCTGTTCGATTCCTAATATGACGATAACACCACTTATAGTTTCCTTACACTTGGACTTATGAACACTTGACAAAAACGACTCGCATTTTATTTCTGGGCATAACGAAGCAAATCACCAAATAATTTTGAACATTAGAAAAAAAAATACACTGTTCCTTCCCTTATTAATGAATAAAAAAAATAAAAATCAGACCCCAAAAGGGACAAGCGGTAGAGAATGGATAGATGGAACTCATTCCATTTTTCTCAAGGCTACTATTACGGCATATTCATCTGACTAAAGATGGAAAACAACAACCTCGTCATCAATGAAAGCAAATTAATAAAAATTTAAGTAAATAAAATGTTTCTCTTTTCTGATCCGTCCATTGCTAGAGGTTGACCGCTAAAAACAATACAATACAAAAGAGATGTCGCATTAGGGCTTGACCCACACTTCCTTTGACAATACATTAAAATGTGTTTTATTTTCATATGACAAGATCCCAGAACTCTCCAAAATAACAACTGTTAAATTAAAATAAACTAACTAAATAAAATGAAGTATATTAAATCAAGTAACCATTATTTGTTGACATTCGGTTTCAAAGCCAAAGGGAGCCACGGCGAAGGCATGAAAGAGCCGCATGCGGCTCCAGAGCCGCGGGTTGCAGACCCCTGACCTAGGGAGACGGCTCAAGTTCCCAGACAACATCGCGGTGACCATACTCAGGCCAGGCATAGTCCTGGTGTCTGAAACAATGAGGCAAGTGGTCCTGCTGACTGTCCCCTGGGAAGACCGAATGGAGGAGGCCTTCGAGAGGAAGAGGGCTAAGCATTCAGCGAATGCTGAAGCAGGGGACGAAAGACCCGATGCAACCCAATCGAGGTCGGGTGCAGAGGGTTTGTCAGCTAGTCTCTCATCAGGGCACTCGAAATGTTGGGAGTGGAGGGACTGCAGAACAGGAAAGCCATCAGAGACATCTGTGGGCTCTGTACCGAGGATGTCGTTGTGGCTTGTGCAGCCCTTTGAGACACTTGTGATTTAGGGCTATATAAATAAACATTGATTGATTGATTGATCACCAATGCAGCAGAAAAGGCATCAAGATGGCTGTGGATCAAGCGGGGAGGATCCGTGGGCTACTCAAGCTACTTGGACACAAGCCGGGGCCTGATCAACCCTGGTTGGGTCACCTGGGCGAGGGTGTCTGGTGTGAGACCCGAAACATCCAATGTACCCAGGATGCAACACTGATGATGTGTCTAAGTTGCACCAAGAGTGTTTGTTAGAACTCACCGTCAACTTTTCCATTTGTGCTATCAGAATAGTTTCATTGTCAACCAAAATCTAGTAAGAAAAATTATATTGGGCTCTAT
Source organism: Nerophis lumbriciformis (assembly GCF_033978685.3). Classification (NCBI taxonomy): domain Eukaryota; kingdom Metazoa; phylum Chordata; class Actinopteri; order Syngnathiformes; family Syngnathidae; genus Nerophis; species Nerophis lumbriciformis. Next base: position 35,264,115 of record NC_084560.2, read on the forward strand.
GCTGTGAATAGAGATGGTAAATATTCTGTTTCAATATTGTTTTTATCTTTTGTATTAGAAAACACTCGTTGCTACAGGCTCAAAACAGTGAATTGCTGCTAGCTGCACTACAGGAAATACCGTACGTGTAATTGTTATCAAATTTTTTTGTACACAGCCAAAATGAATCATCCTAATGAAGAACTTTTGCAGTATTTGATAGAGACAGGACAAGGGCTAGAAAGCAGAAGGTCTTGGAAAGGACGGAGGCAGACACAGCGACCATGGTATGTGTCATGATAATAATAATAATATTGGATGGATGGATTATAATACTAATAATCACTAGATGAGGCAATTCCTGAAGGAATTGCGTGTGAATGCTCCAATGCTGAAGTTGAACTGAAATGCTGACAGAATGTAGTTTGAATGTAAGAATAGTTTGAATGTTGAAGAGTTAAAATTTCCAAGAAAACCGGAATTTGGTTTGGAACTTGGGAAAGGGTTAGTTTGAATGTTAAAAAAAAAAAAAGAAGAAAAAAAGAAGTAAGTAAATAGTTACTTTTCACAGTAACGCATTACTTTTTGGTGTAAGTAACTGAGTTAGTAACTGAATTACTTTTGAAATAAAGTAACTGTAACTACCGGTAGTTACTGGTTTTCAGTAACCAACCCAACACTGGTAATCAATATATCAATAGTCAACATGTCAATGTTTAAAATATAAATGGTCATTAGGTCAGTCGTCAATATATCAATCAAAATGTCAATGTTTAAAATGCCAAAGGTCATCATGTCAATAGTCAACATGTCAGTGATTAACATGGCAATGTTTTTTATGTCAATGATCAACGTATCATGTCAGTGGTCTCAATTTAAATATGAACATGTCAAAGGTCATCAGGTCAGTGGTCAATATATTAATAGTCAACATGTCAGCGATCAACATGTCAATGGTCATCTTGTCAACAGTCAATACGTTAATGTTTAAAATATCAATGGTCATCATGTCAACAGTCAATACGCCAATGTTTAAAATATCAATGGTCATCAAGTCAGTGGTCAATAAATCAATAGTTTACATGTCAATGTCTAAAATGTCAATGATCATCATGTCAATAGTCAACATGTCAATGTTCAAAATATCAAATGGTCATCATGTCGTGGCTTGTGCAGCCCTTTGAGACATTTGTGATTAAGGGCTATATAAGTAAACTTTGATCGATTGATTGGTTGATGTCAGTGGTCAATATATCAATCTTCAACATCCATCCATCCATCCATTTTCTACCGTTTATTCCCTTTGGGGTCGCGGGGGGCGCTGGAGCCTATCTCAGCTACAATCAGGCGGAAGGCGGGGTACACCCTGGACAAGTCGCCTCCTAATCACAGGTCTTCAACATGTCAATGTTTAAAATATCAATGGTCATCATGTCAATAGTCAACATGTTAGTGATCAACAGGTCAATAGTTCTTATGTCAATGATCAACGTATCATGTCAGTGGTCTCAATGTAAATATTAACATCCATCCATTTTCTACCGCTTGTCCCTTTTGGGGACACGGGGGGGTGCTGGAGCCTATCTCAGCTGCATTCGGGCGGACAAGTATGTCAATGGTCATCAGGTCAGTGGTCAATGTATCAATAGTCAAGATGTCAATTTTTAAAATATCAATGGTCATTAGGTCAGTGGTCAATATATCAATAATCAAAATGTCAGTGATCAACAGGTCAATGGTCATCATGTCAATATGTCAATGTTTAAAATATCAATGGTCATCATGTCAGTGGTCAATATATCAATAATCAAAATGTCAACGTTTAAAATGCAAAAGGTCATCATGTCAATAGTCAATATGTCAGTGATTAACATGTCAATTATTCTTATATCAATGGTAAATGTTTAATGTCAGTGGTCTCAATGTAAATATTAACATGTCAATGGTCATCATGTCAGTGGTCAATATATCAATAGTTAACATGTCAATGTTCAAAATATCAAATAGTCATCATGTCGTTGTGGCTTGTGCAGCCCTTTGAGACATTTGTGATTAAGGGCTGTATAAGTAAACTTTGATTGATTGATTGATTGATGTCAGTGGTCAATATATCAATCTTCAACATGTCAATGTTCAAAATATCAATGGTCATCATGTCAATAGTCAACATGTTAATGGTTCTTATGTCAATGGTAAACGTATCATGTCAGTGGTCTCAATGTAAATATCAACATGTCAATGGTCATCAGGTCAGCGGTAATGTATCAAAAGTCCATGGTCATCAGGTCAGTAACCAATATATCAACAGTCAACATGTCAGTGATCGACATGTCAATGGTCATCAGGTCAATGGCACCTCATGTAACTTCTCATCATCCAGGTCTTTTCAAGGTCAGGTGGTTATTGTGGAAAGTGTTTTGGTGTTTATCTTCTCGGAAATGTGAAAGAAGCCCACTGTGGTTACTTAATAGTGACCAGGGTGATCTGAGGATGTTGTAACACGAGGTGAACAATAAGACACGTCTCAGGGGAACACACTAGATCAACTAATTACGAGCCGGTGGCCACAGTGAGGTGGCCTAATGAGACAAATGATGACATCGTAACAATAACAATGTTTGCCGTGGTCCGGAGCTCCTTTGTGTTGAATTCATCAGGGGAAAAGAGTCTAACCTGGACATTGTTGCTATGACACTGCATTCATGCATTGTCAAAACAGAAATAGCAATTTTGTACAACATTTAAATCATCTAACACAATTGTGGACAACAATTACATCATCTAACACAGTTTTGGACAACAATTACACCAGCTAACCCATGACAAGGTAACGAGGGGAAAAAGACATGGTTTTCCCTGTATGACATCCAAACGCTCCATTTGCACATACAAAGAATATAATAGAATGGAAACATATCTCAAATGAAATTATTGGAGTTTCTTTCAAACTTTAAATAAATTATAAAAACCAGTAACTTACTGCGATTAATCACGACGAATCGAAATTCAGAAGCGTCATGGATCTGATTTTTATTTTTTTTTATTGATCAGTTGACAGTGTTCCTTGGCGCTCAGGCCAAATAAGGTGCCCCGCATCTGGCCTGTAAATTGTATCCAAATATTTGGATACAAATGCAATTTAGTAGTCAGGATGTCATACAGGAATGGATTTTAAATGTTTTACTGAACTGCAAGTCCTTGATTTTCCTCAAAACTTGGTGACTGTTAGTAAAAATTATCATATTTTCTGGACTATAGAGCGCACCGGTGTTTTAGCCACACCCACTAAATTATAGGGGACATTTGATCAATATATTAGCTGCACCGGACTATAAGCCGCAGATACATACGTTGCGAAATGAGTTATTCACACTGAATTTTTTTGTAAATGTTTATTTACATACCTTAATTGTTTCCAAACGGTTTCTGGGACACGGCAGTAAAAAGGCTAATCAAACAAAACAGAAGTCATTGTCATGGACCCACTAGCTGCGGAAGCTAGCTCTCCAATCAGCTAAACAGACTCAATAACTCCACAGTGACGTTTAGGTGAATTTACTGAGGAATTTGTGAAACTGAAATTATAGAAAAAGACTGCCGTTGTAAGTTAATAATGCTAACACAGACACTCGTAAATGTGTTGGCATATCAACTAATGGTAGCTTCATTACATTACGATAGCACGTACGATTATGCGTGAATACACTCCTACAGACATCACACATGGGTCGGTTTAGTAAGTATGAATTGTTTTAGTTCTATTGTAAAACTTACAAACATTGCTTGGGGTGATGAATGAAGAATCCATACGAGTAGAACCGCTATGGAACGCTAGTAGACTGAACGCCACTACAAATAAAATTGGAAGGACAGTGCAGCAACTGCACAGAGCGAACTCATTGCACAAACAATAAAACACCATTTAATTGTATTTTTTTAATTTTTTTTATGGCCGTCAGCGAAGAAAAATTCATGAATTTGCCGCACCCTCTCTATAAGCCACAGGGTTCAAAGTGTTGGTAAAAAGTAGCGGTTTATGGTCCAGAATTTATGGTGTTTTTTCCTGTTTAAATATGTTTTTTTTATTTTTTTGAGTAGTTTTATGGTATTTTCAGAGATGTGCGCATCAAATGGCCCCCGGGACCCACTTTGGGCACCCCTGCAGTAGGACATCTAACTAATATAATTATTGTGGTACTGCAATCCCTGTGTGTAGAACTATTGTGTGCTACAACACTACAAAAAAAAAACCCACCACATACATTTTTCATAAGCAATATTAGTGTCGGTCTTTCCCATACATTCATTTTCAAACACAATCACTACATGGCCCATAAACACATTATGATGGGACTGACTGTGAATGTAGCTTGTTGTTACAACTCCATGCAGAAGGTGGCAACGTAACCCTGCTCGTTAACACAGCTCATACACGTCTGGTCTGCCAGAGAATAAGCAGGCGTAGCAGCAACTTAGCTGTACTATTTTGCGAGTGCTCAGACCCCTCCAGATTCAGTTTAAAAAAAAAAAAAAAAAGCAAAGCAAATTTAGCAACTTTTTCTGGCCTTATTGGACACTTTTGCTTCACACAAAAGAAAGCAGCCGGTGCTGCTGTGGCCCCTCCTCTGTCTAAAGGCGGCTCCATCTTGTTTGTGACATTAACAACACGAAAAGACGCAACAAAAAAAAGCTCATTTGTATTTCTAAATATATCGGGTTTTTCTTTACTTATTGCCTGTCTCCCACAGCGTCCATAAAAATGATAAACACATGCGTCACGGCCATACTTGCCAACCTTGAGACCTCCGATTTCGGGAGGTGGGGGGCGTGGTCGGGGGTGGGGCTGGGCGTGGTTGGGGGAGGGGGGCGTGGTTAAGAGAGGAGGAGTATATTTACAGCTAGAATTCACCATGTCAAGTATTTCATATATATGTATATATCTACATCCTGAAAATGATAATTGATACTTCAAACTTGCATAAATAAATCTTAAGGAATATAACACAACTTGGCTTCTAAGAGCTTCAAAATGTAATGAATAAAATGCTAAAGTTGTTGATAAACAAGCAATTATTTTAATAATTAAATATGGTCATTGTAAATGAATTATTATGATCATTTAAAATTAATTATTTAAAATATGTTTATTTTAATGTATAATTCTATGGCTGGATGTAATAAGGAGTCAGAAAAAATACAAATAAAAATACAATTAATTTTGATGTTTTTAGCAAAATATATATATTTTTAATTAATAAATATATTTATTTTTAGGTAAGATAAACATAATAATACAATTTATCTCTAGTCTGGATGATTTAGTTCTTGTCACTCCCGTCTCTTCCCAAAGGATGGCTCCATGAGCTGGGCAAACGCTTGGAGATGCCCGACGTCAACAACACGGTCGGCGGCCCGTCGATGCGCAGCTCGTACATCGCCGCCCTCTACTTCACCCTCAGCAGCCTGACCAGCGTCGGCTTTGGCAACGCGTGCGCCAACACGGACGCCGAGGAGACCTTCTCCATCTGCACCATGCTCATCGGCGGTATGCCGGACGCCTCGTATGGAATAACGTGATTGGGCAGGCACGCTGTTTATATCATGGGAAAGCAGACGTGAAAACAGGCTGTCCTCACTCAGGTCCGCATGGAGCTGGGGGGGGCGTGGCCTCCAGCCCCGGCTGAAAATCGGGAGATTTTTGGGAGAATATTTGTCCCGGGAGGTTTTCGGGAGAGGCGCTGAATTTCAGGAGTCTCCCGGAAAATTCGGGAGGGTTGGCAAGTATGGTCACGGTTTATTATGCAAATGACAGGATGCACCATCAATCCCCCCCCCTCGGTTCCCTGCACCGCACTGCCACAAATAGATAGCAGTTCTGTAGGAATCGCAGAGTTTCCAAAGTCACTGAATGAACACAAATAATAATGACACAATATTATACATTACAGACAGAAGACTTCCAATAAAGTCCCAAGAGTTTTTCGTCGCATCCTTTTTATCCTAAAGGATTGGTGAGCTGTGCTGGGCTCAATAGTCTCCATTTGGGATTTTTTTCTGGTCACTTGTAAAAAAAAAAAAAAAAAAAAGAAGTCTGAAAGACAAAAATAAGAAAATGGAATCTTACTCATCCACTTTTATTTAACATAATAATCCACATTCTTCTTTTAAAATATAATTGTTGTGTTGACATTAAAAAGGTTCAATATTGAGTTGAGTTGGTGTTTATTTGGAATATGCATGCATACAACATGATACATCACAATTTCCAATTTCTCTATTCCACATGTCCGAAAAGGAGTAGGAAGAAGCGGAGTTTATTTAATCCTACCTCTTTTCCTTCACAAAGCAGTTGCTAAAACGTTTGTTCACTTCCTGTTCTCAATTTAGTCACAATATACTCCATAAGTAATCACATTAGAAATAAATGATAATTAGTGAAGTAAGTTATATTTCCTATGGTGAGATAAATAAGCTTATCTAGAAAATGAATGGATGGATGGAATAAATTCAGAATGTTTATCATGGTTCTTCTTCTTTGCACTTTGTAAACACTTTAAGTTTGAAGAGTTTCTTGAAGTGGATTATATTAGTACATTGTTTGATTTCTGTACTTAATCCAGGGATGTCAAACGTACGGCCCGAGGGCCGGATCAGGCCCGCGAACAGGTTTTATCTGGCCCACGGGATGAGTTTGCGAAGTATGAAAATGTACCTGAAATTTTTGAATGAAAGAAACCGCTGTTCTAAAAGTTTCCACTAGATGTCGCAATAGCAATTCTTTGTATCTTTGTAGATGATGCTACATACCGTATTTCCTTGAATTGCCGCCGAGTATATAGTATGCGCATGCCGGGTCAAACTCGTTTCGCAAAATAATTAGCGCATGTCTAGAATTTCCGCCGGGTCAAACTCGTTTCGCAATATAATTAGCATATGCATAGAATTTCCGCCGGGTCAAACTCGTCACGTCACGAGTGACACTTCACCTGTCATCATTTTCAAAATGGACGAGGCTGATTTCAATCATTTAAAATCGCATAAAGGGAAGAAGATAAAGAGCTATTCAGTAGGATTTAAGGTCCAAGCTATTGAATATATGCTAAAAAGAACAGTAAACAGCTATGTTTTATTAAAATACCGAAGCTGCGTGTGTCAAATATGAGTCATTAAATGACTCCCGCCTCCTGGTGGTAGAGGGCGCTAGTGATCCTTCTTGCGACTACTCGGCTGCAGAAGAAGTGACAACAAGCAGCAACAGTTAGCAGCGATCGTTTATTTTTTCCTCTCGCTTGCACTTTTAACATGGAGGATTACATATCTAAAATAAAACAGTTTTCTCAACTGGACTTTCAATCAAAGCAGGAGGTAATAATTAAAGGAAGATCTCCATCGAGACAGAGAGACTTTTAAAACTGAAGAAAGATAAGGAAGACTTCTATAAACAAGTTATCGATGCTTTTGTTCAGAAGGAGCTGCGCATGGACTTCATTTATAAGTAAAGGTAAGACCATAATAAAGTTTTTTTTAAATTAAATGTGCTTTTCATGATGGTATCCTTACATCACACTCAAAGCGCAGGCCTAAATTTACCGCATGCCTTTGGTAAGCACCGGCGTGAGGAGAGGTTTTAAATTAATTACCGTTCGGCGGCAATTCAAGGAAATACGGTATGTACAAAATAAACCACATGATGTTAGTACATCAGTTGAGGAAAATTATCAAACTACATAAATAACATACTGTCATTGGATTTTGATGTTGTTGTTTTTTTTATCTTGATAGATTGAAAATGAACACCAATGAGTTGACTGATGAACATTATCACATAATTTATTCAGAAAATATAAATAACGACAAATAAATGATTAACCGCGACATGTAAGTGTAAAAAAAAAACCAACAACATAATTATTTTTACATTTTCAGAATGTGCTTGTTCTATTTTTAAACAAAGGAAACAATCGAAAGTTGTCTTTATTTTTAATTTATCGTGCCGTGATTTTACCAGTGCGGCCCAATTGGGAGTAGATTTTTCTCTATGAAGCCCCCAATTTAAAATGAGTTTGACACCCCTGACTTAATCCATTCCATAATTGAATTCCACATACTGACATACTGAAGGTTTTAAGATTTGTACATGCATACAAATATTTTAAATGACATTTTCCTCCAAGGTTATATTTCTCCTCTTTTGTTGAGAAGAATTGTTGTATATTCTTGGGTAGCAGGTTATAGTTTGCTTTGTGCATCATTTTAGCTGTTTGCAAATTCACTATGTCGTGGAATTTCAAGATTTGAGATTCAAAGAATGAAGTGTTTAAACGTTCTCTATATCCAACATTATGTATTATTCTAACTGATCTTTATTGTAACACCGTTAGTGCATGAAGTGTACTTTTGTAGTTGTTTCCCATATTTCTACACAATAACTCAGATATGGTAACACAGCAGAGAATATGTAGTGATTTTTGATCTAGAACATGTTTTGCTTTATTCATTATTGATGTGTTTCTTGCCACTTTTTGTGATTTCCAGTTCATTTTATCATCAATCATTATACCTAGAAATTTGGTTTCATTCACTCTTTCAATGTATATTCCGTCTATTTGTATTTGTGTTAGACTTTCCCTTTTACTGTAACCAAATAGCATTATTTTAGTCTTACTGAGATTCAAAGATGGTCTGTTTTTGTCAAACTATCTTTTTAATTTGTTCATTTCTTCTGTTTTTATTTGTATTAGCTTCTGCGTGTTCTCTTCTGAACAAAACGCTGTTGTATCAGCCGCGAATAATACTAACTGTAAATCTTTTGTAACTTTAGAAATGTCATTTATATATAAAGATTGAACAATTTTGGTCCTAGTATTGATCCCTGGGGTACACCACAGGATATATTTAGCGTTGTAGATGTGTATTAGTCTAGCCCAGAGGTCGGCAACCCAAAATGTTGAAGAAGCCATATTGGACCAAAAATACAAAAATAAATCTGTCTGGAGCCGCAAAAAATTAAAAGCCATATTACAATCATTTAGTGTGTCATGAGATATAAATTGAATTAAGAGGACTTAAAGGAAACTAAATTACCTCAAATATAGCTACAAACGAGGCATAATGATGCAATATGTATAGACATGTCCGATAATATCGGCCTGCCGATATTATCGGCCGATAAATGCTTTAAAATGTAATATCGAAAATTATCGGTATTGTTTTTTATATTATCGGTATCGGGGTTTTTTTTTTTTTTTTTTATTAAATCAACATAAAAAACACAAGATACACTTACAATTAGTGCCCCAACCCAAAGAAACTCCCTCCCCCATTTACACTCATTCACACAAAAGGGTTTTTTCTTTCTGTTATTAATATTCTGGTTCCTACATTATATATCAATATATATCAATACAGTCTGCAAGGGATACAGTCCGTAAGCACACATGATTGTGCGTGCTGCTGGTCCACTAATAGTACTAACCTTTAAAAGTTAATTTTACTCATTTTCATTAATTACTAGTTCCTATGTAACTGTTTTTATATTGTTTTACTTTCTTTTTTATTCAAGAAAATATTTTAAATTTATTTATTTTATTTTATTTTATTTTATTAATTTTTTTAAAAAGGACCTTATCTTCACCATACCTGGTTGTCCAAATTAGTTATTATTATTAATTAATTCCACGACTGTATATATCGTATCGGTTGATATCGGTATCGGTAACTAAAGAGTTGGACAATATCGGAATATCGGATATCGGAAAAAAGCCATTATCGGACATCCCTAATATGTACATATAGCTAACCTAAATAGCATGTTAGCATCAATTAGCTTGCAGTCATGCAGTGACCAAATATGTCTGATTAGCACTCCACACAAGTCAATAACATCAACAAAACTCACCTTTGTGCATTCATGCACAACCTTAAAAGTTTGGTGGACAAAATGAGACAGAAAAAGAAGTGGCATAAAACACGTCCTCGAAAGTCGGAGAAAGTTATGCATGTAAACAAACTATGGTGAGTTCAAGGACCGCCAAAATTAGTAGGACAAAACGGCGCTCGCCAAATACATGAATCAGTGAAGCATGTTTAATACAAACAGTGTGCTTTATAACAATTAGGGAGGTTTGTGTCATGTTTGTCCTCCTACAGAAACCATATTAAAACAAAAAATATATTTTTTCCCCCTCATCTTTTTCCATTTTTCATACATTTTTGAAATAGATCCAGAGAGCCACTAGGGCGGCGCTAAAGAGCCGCATGCGGCTCTAGAGCCGCGGGTTGCCGACCCCTGGTCTAGCCTCACGTATTGTTTCCTGTTGGTTAAGTAGTTTCTATTCCAGTTTAAGGGCAGAGTAGGCCCAAATGGAGGTGATTAAAAACAAATAACTGACTTTTTATTCTTTTTTTTTTTTAGTTTGAGTTTGAGTCGATATTTATTTGGCTTACTCCAAATGAATTCTGCTAAAAAGACATGAAATAAATCAAATACAAGACGTGGCTTGTATATATATATATTTGTGTGTGTATATATATATATATACACACACACACACACACACACACACACACACACACACACACACACACACATATATATATATATATATATATATATATATATATATATATATATATATATATATATATATATATATATATATATATATATATATATTTTCATATATATATAAAAATATGTATATTTTTCTACTTTTATATGTAAAATTATATATTTCTTCTTATTTAAAAAAAAGTTAATCCAAATCTGTTAAATTTCCTTTACCTCTCACTCATTTTTTTCAGTCCAGTTACCAGTCGGCGGCGCGCACATGCAGAGCAGGCAATTGCCAACAGAAAATTTGCAAAACGGCTCTCAAACCGACGGTTTACAACTGGGAATCGGTTCTCATTGCTCACTTAAAAGAGCCAGTCAAAAGACTTGATTCATTCACGAATGTCACATCTCGATTACAAAAACGAGCATCCATTTTTTTCCAAACTCAAAAGACTCAGAAGCTCAAGCAGGGGAGCAGGTGTGTCACTACGCCAAAAAAGTAGTTCCTCTGTGTTAGCTCATATAATAATGTCACTATAGCTTGGTTATTAATAAGCAAGTCACGGCATGTAAATTGATTATTTATTTAATTTTAGAGCCGAGTCGATGACTTCCCATTGCCTGCATTTTAGCCGCCCGGTGCTAGCAGTTTTTTGCTATTTAGAACGAACAAAAAAGGGAAAGACGTGTGTTAGGATTGTGGATGATTGGCAAAAATTCTTGAAAAGAGCTACCTTGTTTGTGTCTCAACTCAACATCCAACTTTGACATGATTGACACACAACTCTTACCTGGCCAGGTGAGGGGTGGAGGAGGCGTGACACTGTGAGGGAGCCAGAGGACGTTTGGAAGGGGAGTACAATGTGGACTTTTTTTTCTGAAGGATTAGGCACACATGGAGCCACTAGCGTGGGGGTCTTTTGAAAATAGTCTCTTGCTGCTGCGGGCCTGCTAGTATTTGGGAATGAAAACAAGTGCGAAGGAGGAGATGATCGGAAGCCAGACGAGGAGAGGGCCGGCCACACATCCCGGGGACTGAGAGAGAAAGCAAGGCGACATATGGAGGCGGTGGCGTTAGCTGCACAGTGCGTCAATACCTGCGGGGGTGAGGACCAGCGCCTGGAGGAGGTCTGACAGAGACACGATCCCCCTCACCACATCCTCCGTGTCTACCAGCACCAAACGATGCACCTGGCCAAGCCACCACCCACGTTACTCACAACATCTTCTTCTGCATGCCATGTTGCTATGTTTGCTTGTGCTAAAATTAAGTCAGGCCCGTCTAGTTTGCTGCCTTAAACGGCAGTCGTAGCCCAGTCGCTATGTTTTGCACAGATAATTGGACATTGTCGTTGTTTGGCAGCAACTAATAGATATGAAAACTTTGACATCAGGCCCAACTAGGTTGCTGCCTAAATGGGCAGTTATTGTCTTGTTGCTACATCTTGAAGCAACATACACATAATTGGATATTGTCACTGCTTGGCAGAAACCAATTGATATGAGACGTTGACGTCAGGCCCAACTTGGTTGCTGCCTAAATGGGTAGTGGTAGTGTAATTGCTACATCTTGAAGCAATATAAACATAAATGGACAATGTTGCTATTTGGCAGCAACTAATAGATATGAAAACTTTTATATCAGGCCCAACTAGGTTGCTGCCTAAATGGGTAGTCATTGTGTTGTTACTACATTTTGAAGCAACATACACATAATTGGATATTTTCACTGCTTGGCAGAAACCAATTAAAATGAGACGTTGACATCAGGCCCAACTCAGTTGCTGCCTAAATGGGTAGTGGTAGTGTAATTGCTACATCTTGAAGCAATATAACCATAAATGGACAATGTTGCTATTTGGCAGCAACTGATATGAAAACTTTTACATCAGGCCCAACTAGGTTGCTGCCTAAATGGGTAGTGGTAGTGTAATTGCTACATCTTGAAGCAATATAAACATAAATGGACAATGTTGCTATTTGGCAGCAACTAATAGATATGAAAACTTTTATATCAGGCCCAACTAGGTTGCTGCCTAAATGGGTAGTCATTGTGTTGTTACTACATTTTGAAGCAACATACACATAATTGGATATTTTCACTGCTTGGCAGAAACCAATTGATATGAGACGTTGACATCAGGCCCAACTCAGTTGCTGCCTAAATGGGTAGTGGTAGTGTAATTGCTACATCTTGAAGCAATATAACCATAAATGGACAATGTTGCTATTTGGCAGCAACTTATATGAAAACTTTTACATCAGGCCCAACTAGGTTGCTGCCTAAATGGGTAGTGGTAGTGTAATTCCTACATCTTGAAGCAATATAAACATAAATGGACAATGTTGCTATTTGGCAGCAACTAATAGATATGAAAATTGTTACATCAGGCCCAACTAAGTTGCTGCCTAAATGGGTAGTCATTGTGTTGTTGCTACATCTTGAAGCAACCCACACATAATTGGATATTGTCACTGCTTGGCAGAAACCAATTGATATGAGACGTTGACATCAGGCCCAACTTGGTTGCTGCCTAAATGGGTAGTGGTAGAGTAATTCCTACATCTTGAAGCAATATAAACATAAATGGACAATGTTACTATTTGGCAGCAACTAAAAGATATGAAAATGTTTACATCAGGCCCAACTAAGTTGCTGCCTAAATGGGTAGTCATTGTGTTGTTGCTACATCTTGAAGCAACCCACACATACTTGGATATTGTCACTGCTTGGCAGAAACCAATTGATATGAGACGTTGACATCAGGCCCAACTTGGTTGCTGCCTAAATGGGTAGTGGTAGAGTAATTCCTACATCTTGAAGCAATATAAACATAAATGGACAATGTTGCTATTTGGCAGCAACTTATATGAAAACTTTTACATCAGGCCCAACTAGGTTGCTGCCTAAATGGGTAGTGGTAGTGTAATTCCTACATCTTGAAGCAATATAAACATAAATGGACAATGTTGCTATTTGGCAGCAACTAATAGATATGAAAACTTTTACATCAGGCCCAACTAGGTTGCTGCCTAAATGGGTAGTGGTAGTGTAATTCCTATATCTTGAAGCAATATAAACAGAAATGGACAAAGTTGCTATTTAGAAGCAACTAATAGATATACAAACGTTTACATCATACCCAGCTAGTTTGAAGCCTAAATGGGTAGTCGTGGTGTAGTCGCTACCTAGAAGTGGAAAAGGAGGCATTGTGGATGCCATGATGACTTGGCAGCAAACAGAAAGAGGGAAATAAAATCCCAGCAAGTTT